>NC_141153.1:9828333-9989166 GCF_053477565.2 Lygodium microphyllum | reverse complement strand
CATGAGATACACGACGGCAAGATTAGAGGCCACAAAGGGCAAAGCAAAATCTTGGAGGCCCTTAGGAAGCAGTTCTTTTGGCCGAACATGAAGGAAGAAGTGATAGACTACATCAAAACTTGCCCCACTTGCCAAATGGTCAAAGCACCAAGATCAAGACCAGCCGGACTACTACAACTATTACTAGTACCTAACCGCCCATGGGATGTCATCATCATGGACTTCATTGTGGAACTATTGGAGTCCCATGGGTACACAATCATCTTTTGTAGTGGTGGACTATTTCTCCAAACAGGCCCACTTCATCCCGCCAAACCACCATTGAATGCCAAGGAGGTAGCACGCCTCTTCTTCACACATGTATTCAAACTGCATGGCTTACCACTGGCCATTGTATCAGATAGAGATGGAAGATTCATGAGCGACATGTGGAAGGAACTCTTCAAGACTCTGGAAACCCAACTGAGATTCTCATCATCCTTCCACCCGGAGAGACAAATGGACAGACAGAACGAGTCAACCAAGGCATCGAAGATTACCTCCGCAGCTATGCTCGAGTGGACCAGAAAGATTGGGCCTTGTACCTGGATGTCTTGGAATTCCACTATAATAGCTCCATCCACTCGGCAACGGGGTACACTCCCTTTGAGTTAGCCACAGGAAAAGAAGTCATTACACCACTGGCCTTAGCATCCAGAGCGGCCAAAGCGGAGGATCAAGATGTAGAAGAATTCTTGAAGAAATGGAGAGATCGCAATGCAGCAACGAAGCAAAGTCTCGAGCAGAGCAAGATAACCATGACAGAGCAAGCAAACAAGACGAAAAAGGTTGTACTATTCGCCAAAGGAGACATGGTCCTAGTGAGCTCTAAGAATATGTCACTTCCCAAAAACATGACCCCCAAGTTCAATCACCACTACTATGGACCGTACCGAATCACTCAAGTGCTGAACGAGGTCACCTACAAGCTGGACCTGCCAGACAGCGTTTGTGTTCATAATGCATTTCATGCTCATCTTCTGCGCAGGTTCTATCCTGACAACCAATGGGGATGGCGCGTATCAATGCTCCATTCCAATGGTCCCTTCGAAGTAGAAGCATTTCTCCAACGCCGGGAACAAAGAGGCTTCCCCGAATACCTCACCAAGTGGCGCGGGCGTCCACTCAAGGAGGCCACTTGGATCTCAGAAGCGGAGGCCCGTGAACGCGGAAAGGATGCCTTCGCCCTTTGGCTCGAGGAGAACCCCCTTGCTCCTTCTACCGACCCTTGTGCCGCCCCAACACCCCAACAAATAATGCGGTTCTCAATCATAGACCCCAAATGTGTCTCCACTCCTCAAATGTAATTGAGTCGAGGGTGGACTCGCATGGTAGCAATCATCACAAATAACTCCATCAAACGAAAAAGCCCCCAACGTCTTAGTGTGGCAGACACTGACCAGTCTGATAGTATAGACTGTGTTAAGACCTCGCAGTCCCCTTAGACCGGCAGACATTGACCAGCTTGCTAGGAAAAGCTGCGTTGCCCAGTGGTGAACCCTCTTATGTGCGGCGCCACGAGGGTGTAGTCCTGGGATGTGTCTATGTTGTCCCGCTTTTTGGATTGAATAATACAAGAGTATACCTTGAGCTCATATCGTGTTACCTTTCTGTGCCGTTTTGAGTGCGTAACGAGTGCAGGTTTATCACCCCCCCCCCCCCCCCCCCCCTTAACTAAGTAATAATACACACACATCTTATTTCACATCACTTTGGGTCCCAATATTCTATGACCACCTAAATATACTTGGAATTTTAATCGTCCTCGTTAAAATAATTTCCTCCAAAATCTAAATTAAGAGATAATGAAAGCACCCCAGAATCATCCAAGCAAGTAGAAACAAAATTGGTCCTTTTTTTAATCCTAGCAAACCATACTTTCACCCAACTCTTAGAAGATGAAAGTACTAAGAAGGGATTAAAAACTAAATGGTAGGATGTTAAAGATAATATATGTATGCTTGTCAAGAAGCAAATAAGATTTCTATAGTTGCACCAATAAAAGATGATGTGATGGATGAATTGCTCAAAGGCATGCATGACCTACAATTGAAGCTTGCAAAGCTAAAGGAAAATGAAAAATTTGTAGGACCAAGGGATCCAATTTGAGTGGGCTTTGTAGTAGGGAGGTGTATGTGGTGTGATAGCACTAAAAGTGAGTGCAGAAATTGTGAGATGTATAAAGATGCAATAGATATGAATTTTATTATCTTTAAGGATGGAAAGATCCATTTGAATGAGACATGACTACCACTCAACCCAAAATTTGGAAAGGGTGGAATGCAAAACCTAGTTAATGATATGGTTGTAAAGAACACCTATGTTGTAGTTGAAGCAACTACCTTTGGTTTACAGATTAAGAAATATCCTTGTTGTATGTCTATGTTTGGCAAGAAGACCAAAATCTTGACACATGCTATGTATATACTAGAAAATGAAAATTTTCCTAAAGCAAAATTGATTAAGGCAAGAAAGAGTATTTGGGAAATGACAACTTGAGATGTTCCAGTTGGATTCTTTTTCAGTTTATGCTCATCTTGCCAAGTCTTAGAACACATAAGCTATTGTGGAAGAAAAGACAAGGAGAGATGATGGAAATCCAAGTATGTCAAAGAGAACAGCTAAGGGGAATGGTAGATTTGTGACTCTAGTATGCCTCCACCTCTTGCTAGACTTTCACTTGAGTATACCATGGAGGATATTTCAAAAGAGAAGAAGAAGGAACATGCAAAACCAAAGGAAAAATGACTAGGTTATAAATTGCAGTCTTGGAAGAATGCATCTTGAATAGTAAAGTGGAATTTACCCTAAAAGAGACCCTTGGTATTTCCAAGAGAGAGTTTCATGAAGAGATCATTGATATCATTAAGATAAAATGGTATAAAGTTGGGGATTTGACACATGCTACGGTGCAAGGAGAAGGAGAGCTTGGATTTTAGGGTATTTAGATAGTGCATGATGATGATGATGAAGCTATGGAAACTAAATTTGCTAATGCTAAATATGAATTGATGATGGTAAAAAAGTAGTGGAAAAGGTTGAAACTATAGTGATTTGTAGGCATACATCAAAGGAAGTGCATTGGACGCATCACAATGATGAAAGGCTTCAAGTGTTATACCTAGAAGCCTATATTAAATGAAGTGCATCATACGCATTACAATGATGAAAAGACTTCAAGTGTTATACCTAGAAGCCACTACACACAAAATCATTAGGCTCATGTAACCACTATGACAATTGTGAAAGTTGGGGATCTTGAACCACCTTGCATTACTCTTATTGATCATGTCTCTAAAATTGCTGTTATGGTTCAAGAGTTTGTCTAAGAACAACAGATGGCCAGTCGATGTAGAGCATGGATGGAGGATATGGGATGCTAATAATGCTCATGGGGACTTGTATGCAACTTGTCCCAATGTAAAGGTAGTGACTATTGGGGATGTCTAATGTGATTAACACTTCTTTGCATAGGATTCCTCTTCTTATCCTATCATCCTTGGACAACCATATATCACAGTTGTTTGTATGGAGACAAAGGTGTTGGATGATAGGTTAGCCTATGTAAGGATTAGAAGCTGTGATGGCAAAATGACAATATAGTTTATTACTATTTGTATGAATTATGCAAGGAATTTTGATGCACTAAAGTATTATCCTTTACCACCAAATGTGAAAGAGTTCAAAGATTCTTATGAACTAGGATTTCAACAAGTATCATTGTAAAGCCAGACTATGATGGTACACAATGGAAAAGCTCTCGCCTCATATAGTAGGTACATGTGCTTTTTCTACAGAGTTTATTTGATTTTCAAGAGGAAGTTCCATATTTTTAAAGGATTGAAACCATGAATAGGGTTGCAAAATAGTGTGTTTTCAAGGTGCATAAAAATATGAAAGAACATTGATTGTTGAAAGCTAAAGAATGCATGACTAGGATGTATGATGCGTTATCTTATATTGATATAATGGTTGATCTTTTAGCTATAGTAAAATCTAGCCTAAATTTGAAAATAACATGGTACATGTAAGTTCTTTGGATATATACCAAGTGATAGTAGAGTTTGCAAAGCAGGAATGTGTATGCTTATATGGCAGGGTTAAAGTTGATATGAAGTATAAGATTGTGGATAAAATGGTAAAACTTGTTGCATTACCCTTGCCTTTAAATATTGAGGAAATGATTGAGTTGGCTTCTTGTTAGCTGAAGTTGAGGGATCTAAAAGGGATTGGATATCAATTTATTGCAGAATATCTCAAGGAGCTAAAAATTGGATGTGATGGCTTTATTTTACTTGAAAATAAGAAAATTTTTGTGAATATGTTCTCAAGGCATGGAAGAGCTTTTGCATTTTAGCCACATGAGATTGGTTGTGTGGATCCGATTATAGTTGCATTTATGGATATTTTCACTAGTCTACATGTACCATGAAACTTGCAGTCAATTCCAGTGCTAAAGGCTCATTTGTCTAAGCTGATTGATCTATTGAATGAAAAGATAAAGATGGGGATTTTTAATCATTATTCAGCTCCTTAAATCTAATATGTGGTTTATAATACTCAAGTAAAACAAGACATTGAGATTCAATAAATGGCCATGAAGACTATAGGAGAAGGCCTTGTAGTGGATGAGTTTGCTAAGACTTTAATTGGGAGAGCTATATATTCTCTAGGTGACTTACACTTTGGTTATGATCAATTCCAGTTGGAAATTGAAACCAGGGATACTGCGATAAAGACACCATTGAGATTAGTATGAATGTGCCCTTTACCATAGGGGACAATGAATTCTATTGTACACATGATGAATGCAATAAATAAAGTATTGCAGGATTATGTATACCACATCTTACTATGCCTTTTCCAGATGACATGCCAATAAAAGGGTGCATAGAAGAGAACAAAGATTATGAATTGAATGAATAGGGATGCAAGAGATTTGTTATTGAATACATTGTTGACTATGAGAGATCTTGACTAGATTGGAAGAGGTGAATCTTACTCTTTTAAGGTAGATTTCAATCCTTGGAATGAATTAGGCTGTTATGGTGGGATATATGTGTGGTTCGTATAGTAGAAGACCATCATCAACAAAACTTGATGCTATTAATAAGATGGAAGAGACTTGCTCTTTAGTTTCAAAGGTTAGGAGATTTCTTAGGGCTTGTGTTTTTTTGTCTTATTTGAATGCCTCATTTTGTGCATATCACAAATGCTCTTTATTAGTTATTGAGAAAAGGGTAGAAATTCTAGTGGGATCGTATGCGCACAAAGGCTATGAAAAAGTTGAAGAGATTGTTAAAGACTACATCTACTTTGAGGAAAATTGATTATATGAAGGTAAAATACCCATTATCATCACTTTGATAGGATGATGATGAGGGAAACATAAATGCAATCGAATTTTGGAAAAAGGTGCTAAATGAGAGACAAAGAAGATATCCATATATTAAAAGAGAATTGTGAGGAGTGGTTAGAACTTTGAAATGTGGTAAAGAATATTGTATTGGAGCACTAGTGATTATGAAGGTAGATTTTTTACCTCTTCTAAGGCTAATTACAAGTTTTTCTACTCTTGGCATTGCTAGGCTATAGTGGATTGCCTACATAAAGTTTACGAATCTTGAATTCCAATACATAGCAAGAAAGGATAAATCAATGGTAGATATGTTGTCTAGAGCAAGATATGAAGATGAAGAGAACATGATGGATGATGATGTAGAGGTTGAAATTGCAAGTGCAAAACTTGATCTTGGTGTTCTCTCTTCGGTAGAAACTTTTGCATAAGAATTATACAAGGGGATATGGTTGCAAATCAGGTAGTTTTGAGTACCTTAACAAGAAGAGATGGATAAATAGATGACGAGTTCAAGAGGATCAGAAGAAAGGCATATGGCTAGTTTTTGAAGAATGGCTTTCTTTGGAGACATCAAAGGTATAAAAGAATAACTCCTCTGTGCGAGTAGTGTGTGATAGGGCTACTGAGCTGCTCTATTGATTATGCATGAATTCCATGAGGGTTACATGGGATGGCCATAGAGAAGTCCGGGCTTCATTCAAAAAGATCAAAGAGAGATAGATATAGGTGGAAAGCCATGTATAGGGATGTTTTATAGTTTGTTGAGACTTCCAATACATTTTAAATGAATTCTCTTGTGAGCCATCATGATGGTTTGCATCCTACCTATCCTCTCTATATGCATTACAAACGAGTTGTCAATCTAGGGATCATGTCTATGGGATTATGCTAGATGAGATATAATATTGTGGTTGCATGGGAGGACCTTAGAAATCAAGGTGAAAGCTGAGCTTTGAGGACAAAACTATTAGTGCCATCTATAGGTTCTTATTGGAGATGTGATTTGTCATTATGGATGTGTGGGTAAGAATATAGCTCATAGAGGAGAGCTAGATGCTAATGAGGTTAGATATTTCTTCTCCATATAGGGGATCAAGCTTGCACTTACATTGGCATTAAATCTTGAAGGCAATAGAAAGAGAAAAAAGGAACATCCATCGATTGTCAAGGCATTAGCAAATGCATGTAAATGAAAAAACTGAGAGTGGCCACTATTACTTCCATTTGTTTTATGGTCTAATCACACTATTGATAGTGCTACAATACCTATAGAGCACAAGTGTGCCATAGTTCAATCAAACCTAGTTGAGAAGTGAGGGGAAACTAGCATGTTTAGTAGCTTTCAACACATGTCTAATACATATGTTGGCTACGTGTGATAATGAAAATGGATTTAAAGAGTATCTTGGTGACCCAATGCAAGTTTTTCACCTTGAAGAGTATGGAAGTTCTCAAGATTACCTAAAATTATTCTTTGAATAATGTAATGATTCAAGACTAGTGGGAAGCATGTCATATAAACATTGCCTATTAATGCAATATCATAAAGATAATAGAAATCAATTACATTGCCTACTAATGAAATTTTGTCTTTGAAACGACACTTGGTTTTACGTTGGAAGCAAGGGAGTGGGATGCTATTCGATCTCTTTTGTGGGTTAGTTTAGGTTTAGGAAGCTTTATGTGCATTGGTTAGAGTAGGAGATGTGTATTTTGATAGGATTTGTGACATTAAGATTTAGGAAATAAAGAAAAAGAAGGAAAAGGTAACTTTCTGGATAACTAGGAAATAGGGAAAGAAAGGAAATAGATTTTTTATGTGCAAGAAGAAAAACATAGTGTGAGGAGAGAAAGAGAGAATGCAAAAGGTGAAAAAGGGGAAAAGAGAGCTCATTTGCACTCAGTGAGTTTGAGAGAGAGATAGGGAGTGACAGGTCTATAAGTAGTAGCACCTACAATCTTTCCCTATTGACACATCCAGGCCTTCTAGGTATGCACTTGGGTGCATTGAGTATTGATTATCAAGACATTAAAGTGAACATTTGTGCCATTCGATGTATTATCATGCATCATAGATGGTGACTGTAGGCCTTGGACAGTCGAGTCTTGACCTAGTTCTTGGACATCCGAGCCATTTTAGTTGACCCACTCGGATGTCTAACTCAAATGAGAGTCTAACCGCTCAGAATTGGACCAAAGTTGAGCCTCAAACGAACGAATCTTGGGCCATGGGATGGCCACTTAGACACTCAGATGAGCACCCCTCATCCAAGTCCAAGTGACCACTTAGATAGCCATTTACCTTGAGAATCCCACTCAGACAATTGAATCTATGACTCAAACACTCGAGTTTAGGACTCAGATAAGTTGTCCAAAACCCTATTGTTGACTGTGTTTTGCCACTTTGAGACCTGTTAAGGCTTACTACTAGAGTTGACTAGCAATCAGATTGAAATTCCAACCAGTAGGTAAAACCATGGAACTATTTGCACTAAAAAACCTTGACCTAGTAGTTTGGGGGGGACTGAAAGAACTGACCATTGACCGCTACCCTAGATAAGAACCTAAATTGACCCACTTGGCAGATCACCTGTCATGACCCATGGAGGATCCAATTTCAATTATTATAAGTAATCAAAACCCCCTCTAACAATAGCAATGGTAGAAAATTGATTAGATACAGTTGATTTTATCAAAGGTTACACTCGACATTGTAGACATTTAAGCATATATGAAAGCTAGAAAGCTTGATTTTGCACAATGCACATCAAGTCGCACTACTAGTGTGTAAGTGTTGTACATTTGCAAATAGTCAGATTAACAAGGAACACACTAAGTGGGATTAAGCTAAAAATGAACCCACAAGTAGGAATACAACCCTAAGAATCAGACAAGTGACCCAAGACACTAGAAACAAAGGTATAGAGAAGGCAGAACCATTAGACCACTGGGAGAAGAAAAGACTAGCCAAGAATAGGAATATAAATTTAGCACGCTTAGTTGATCTCATAGAAGTACTAGTGGGTTAGGAGGAAATCACTATGGTAAGCATCAACTCGAACGAGAACAATCTCGACCTTGACCTTGACCTTAATGTGATTGAGTACTTGAACGACATCGGACGACTCGTTACATAGTATGACTAGCAGACAAGGATAGTGCACCATAAAATACTAGTACCACTATCATAGCTGACCTTGAGGAGGAGAGGATATTGGGAAGGATAGCATTGCAATGTATTGTAAGTTATAGCTAGAAGCAAAGGGTCAAAGGTTGTGTCAGGAGAGAGCTCAACGAGGTTCACCAAGATCCTACCATCTCAAGTAGAAACAGAATGGGAGACATTGCCGAGGATAAGAAGAGAACCCTAGAAGCTAATCTTACAGTGAGTGAGCTACTTACGAAAAGATTACTAGTGTAACATGCTCATCCAAGCTATTCCTTGATCGTACGTTCTTTGTAGCCCATCAAGAGATGTCCTAGGAAGTGCCGTCCGGGATTTTGACAAAACCCTCAAAGTTTGCTAACTAGGCTCGCTTGAGTCTACCTCGCTATGAAAGTTCAAGCCGCTCCCATGAGGATTGACTTGAGTTTTTCTGGTCAAATCTATTATTAGTGGCTAATTAATATTAGCAGATTCTAAAGCAATGTGAGTCAATTTTTATGGTTTCTAATGATCCATGAAGTGCAATTTTTATTCCTTCTTATGAAAGCTCTCAGCTTACCTAGACCAACTAGCCATAGGTTTGGATCTCGTCGAGGTTCTATCCTCTTGTTTCCCTCGAGAGAGTAGTTTTAGTTATTTAATTATCTATCACTTTAGGTTCAACATATAAAATCAACTTCATTGAATTATCTTGTGATAAAAATTTGTTACACACCTTTAATTTAGGATACAAAAACAGAGTAAAGTAATTCCTTCCCAATAGTTCCTTTCAAAAAAATAACTTTTACAATGTTTTTTGTTTGAAGTATTATTATTTCCAAGTTCCGTTCCCAAACTAATATTGGAACACCCAAAACATAGTCTGAAAATCGAAGGGTAGTTGGCAATTCATAAGAGTCTAAGGAGTTTATGACCAAAGCCCCCTGGATTCCTCACCTCCTACTGACTAGAGTTCCCTACAACAAGACCTTTCATGTTACGATTGGTCTAAACTCACTAATGCGAAACAAAAAGAAAAACCCCTTGGATTAGGTTTTATTCACATTGGCCTTGGGAAGGTCTAGTACCATCAAGAACACTGTCTCAATCGGCATTTTGTGTTCACCAGAATACTGCCTCAATCGACGATCTGTATTCACCAAAACACTTATTTAGTCACGACCTGTACTCAGTCATTCATCTTTTAGCATGATGATTTTAGGAAAGATCAATACCTAGCTTATAATCACAAACATCTTACTTTGAATGCATTATATATGAACTTTTAACAAGTTTATTTTTAATAAAAATATTTTTTTCAAAAAATAATAACATCGAGGCAAATTGACGTAAGTGATAAAATAACTTCGAGACAAATTAGCATAAGTGGCAAAATAACTTCAAGACAAATCAGCATAAGTGGCAATACCTTCCAATAGTCTTCATGGATTCCCTATTCCTTGGAGATGAGTTTGGATTGAATTTAAGCAAGAATTTCATACTTGAGGATAATTCCCTTGGAGTTTTGTGGATCTTTGTGCACAATAAAAGAAAATCTTTTAATTATAAACAATGCCATTTGGCAATTTCATCTCAAAGTCTCTTATATATCGAGTATTAACTTTTGTGATTCGAAGATTTCATTTGATGATGAACACAAAAATTAGAAATATTAAATCTTTTAGGGACACAATACCTTCCTTGTACTCACATACGTTCATATTATATAGACCCATGTTAACCCTTGGAATTTGCAGTTAAGAATTTTTCAAAGAAATTATATGCATGAATCGAATAAAATCTTATTTTTGCATGTAGCTTCTATTACCTATTCATGGAGATAAAGGCCTGCTAGCTACTTTTATTTTAAGAAAATTAGTACCTAAAGATCCACGACAGGTGCTTAGTTGATGGTATTCGTAGCTTCATTTGTAATTCCCATACTCGCCATTCCGTTTATAGTAATTGTATCTATAGTGTTATTGGCAACTCCTCCTTCCACGACCTTCATAGCTTTCTTCTTTGGGGCCATGGTCTTTAATTGCGAGACCGCAAAAAAAGAGGACTTTGGCAAAGAAGCTTGGGGGTAATTAGATTGACACAATTTTGATTGACAGGAGGGAAAAAGTGATCACTAAAGATTTCAAAGAAATTGAGAAGAGTCTTGATTCAATAGGAATGAATAGAACAGAAGGGGTGGAGGAATTGGATTTGAGAGCTCACGAAATATCCTCCTTGTCTTTTTTAGAAAAAATTCCCGTGCTCGCACTTCTCTTGTCTCACTTCCTCTTGTTCTATACTCTTGAGAAAAGTCTTTCCACTCTTGCTTGGACTACTCTCAATGACTCCTCATGCCTCTTATTTATAGCTAAATTAAAGAGGATGCGTTGTGGCTAAGAAGAAGAGTTCTTTATGGAGGGGATCTTGGCAAAATCAGCAATATGATGCTCAGATAATCTGATGGTTCGGTTGGCTCCGAAAGGGGGGTAAAACCCTAAGACACATAATTAGAAATCTTCTAGATCACTCCTTCTTCTGCCTGTTCAAAGTGTTCTTTATTGCTTGTAAACTGCCATCGCAACGTGCGTGATTTTGCAAATCTTTATTTTTTTATATTAAATCTCCAAAACCTACTAAAAAAACCACTTGTTTTTTTTACATGACATTCCATTCTAGAAATTTACATTGCTTTTTAGATTGTTTACAATAAATAATATCTAAAATATCAAAAATATACTAGTTTTGTCCAAAAATCCAATATTTTTGGACCAGTAATGACTAATATGACTCATAACTCTTGTTCACGCGATAACTTCTGTGATAGGTGGCTACAATCCTTATCAATCCAAAAAATGTCGAGTTATGATCCGCATGTCTTTTTGCTCGAGATCTTTTGTATTTAATGACTTCCATTTGTGAATAAGTTTAAAAAAATTTGAATTAAAGTTGGGATATCAATGCTAGTTGGGGTGGAACTTACCACAAATACTAGGAGCCAAATGAAAATATCCATAGTTGCAAAGCAACTTGATAAATATCAAGCAGGCAATGATCTTATAGCTTTGTAAAGTAATTTGAGCAAGCTAACAATCTCATGGACCCTGCTCAACAAGCAAAAGCATTTGGTCTTTACTTAGGAGACAAGGGACTGGCTTGGTTTACTAGTCTAGATAATACTGAATGCAATAACTTCACTCAGTTGAAGGATCTCTTCATCAAGAGATTCTCAGAGATAGGATACTTGAGTCTTTGAGGATGTCATATAGATGGATGACTTGCTTAGAGGAAGAAGCTCTCATGCTACACAACAAGGGAGCAATGCATTTAGGAACATTGAGAGAACTACAACCTCACATGTAGTGTGTGCACCATAGAGGAAACCACCTACCATCTGAATGTTTTGATCCCAAATGAAGACCTTGTGCCAATTGTAGAAGATTCGAGGGTAATACCATGTACTATTGGTTACCAAGATGGTTGCCTTACCAACAACCTTACACTTAGCCATACTATCCAAAAATTAGGGAGCCATACTTCGAAAGGGGAGCCCCTTTGGCTCTACCAGTACTTACTAACAATTCAAAGCCAAATGCTCCAAGGATAGACATCAACTAAATGAGAATCTCTAGACCACCAAGATCAATCGTGACCTATCCACCAAGCGATGCTCTAGTGCACTTTGTGGAGAAACCAGTAAAGGAAGATTCTTACACTAACCCTTATGTCTCTTATAACAAAGAGGGTAATACCATATTGATAGACTATATATAGACTTGTTTCAATCATGGCCTTAGGCAAAGGAAGAGGTAGAGGCCTAGGAGTAGCTCAGAACTAGGAGCCCATAACATGTTAGATGTGTGGCCGTCTGGGGCATATCTCATCTCACTGCCCTTAAAAGGAGCAAGAAAATAGAAAGATGGCTAACTTTAGGTGTCTTGAATAATAAGGAGTCACACACATGTTCACTAATTGCCCTAGGGGAAACCCTTCACTAGCATAAGATTTTTCTTTAGGCTTGTTTAAATATATATTTTTATTCACATAACAATTTGCTACTCGAACTCTTTTATGTCGAGTCACCTGACAATGATCCCACACCTATCCCCATAAATGTCATGTCACAAGCTCAAACAAAGCAGACTAGTATCTCATTACTTGGACCTAACAAATGGGTACATCCTCTATAGGAAAGAAGAGTCAGCGAGACAAAGAAAAAAGAGAACTGAGGAAAAAATAACACTCAAGACAAAGAGTGAGACTACATTAAGAAAATGAAAATAGGTCACTGATGTTGAAGTAGAAACATCAGCTTCTAGGACAAGAGAAAAGGGAAGTGCCAGAGTTGGAGAGTACCTTGAGCCCAACCAACAGCTAATGGCTATGGATAAGGTCAAGGGATGGATAAAGGAAGCACAAGCTCACTTGCAAGAAGTTGAACCTATCATTTGTTGAGAATCAAGCTCGTGATTAGTATCATCGATATGACCGACCTTATCTAGACAACTGTCATCTTAGCTGTCACTCTACATGTGTTTTGTAATAAATGAGTCGGTCAAACTCAACTATAGTTAGTGGTACAATCAGTTAGTAACCTAATGTGTTTATTAGTTATGTGTGATTAGACTTCAGTAAGCATTATGGAAGAATGAGAATAAGAGAGTTCACTACTCTCTGTTACAGCTCCATGTCTTTGTCTCTCTTTCTCCCTTTGAATCTTAAACATGGTATTAGAGCCTGAACGCCTAAGGCCTGAAGGCTTGGCAATGGCCATTTGACATCAAGACATCAAATCTAAAAAAGAGATCATCAAAGGAGATTGTACATGCAGCCCTTTTTTTTTGTAGAAGTTATATCTTGCTACAAAAATGAATTTTGAAGAAACAATTTAAGATTCTTGATTGTTTTGACGTGGTTTACAACTTTGCAGAAGAAATTCTTTTCAAAATTTTCACAGATTTTGAGATATTTAACACAGACATGTGTAGACTGGTTGTTTACTACAATAAACAACATGTGGTTTTAGGGCACTTGTGGCTTTCATCCTCACAATTTATGTGCCCTTATTCTCATGCATTTGAGCATGGTTCTAGAGTGTTAAATGCTCAGCATTGGAGCTTATTTGCAAGCTAAAAATAGTAAATTGATTGCTATCTTGAATTTGAAAACAATATACCTATAGGATTAAGTACATGTGACACTTATTTGCTACTGAGAAATGTTTGGATCATACCACTTAAGTGGTAGATGCTTTCTGGGGATACGGTGGCTGCTGAAAGCCCAAAGTTTGGATTGATTTGTTGCTGGTTATACTGGGACATTGACTGGTTACTGTCTACAGGAAGGATACCTATCAACTTCACTTGACATAGATTCAATCTATTCTAACTGGTTGGACATATATCAACTCTTGTATAAAGTGGCAACTGTAGAGATGTTTTGGGGTTGTTTTGAGGTCTGAATACTCTTGTTTTAGAAAAGAAAATACTCCCAGACATACCAGTGGATTGGCTATAAACAACTTGTGGTTCGAGTATTTGGTACTACTACTTGCATACAGTACAAACATTGATGCTTGTTTTTTCACATATTGAATCCCCAATGTATTAGGACATGTCTATGGTGGTTTGAGAATATTTTTGAGCTGAGAATACCCTGATTATTACACAATTTATGTTACTGGTCATAATAGGTTGCTTGCCTATCATAAATTGTGGGAAAGTCTAATGAATGTCAGTATCAGTTCTATGCATGTATTGATGATTGTATGGACATAGTTTGTTATTGGGATGTTTTGCCACTACCATAGAATGTTTTGAACTAATTTGAGCTTGGTTTATGCTCAGTTGACTGTGTTTTTTCATAGTTGGAATATAATTTATAGCAAGTAAGTTGTCAAAAAACTATTTTTGAACTACAGGAAGACTATTTCTTGAACTACAAGAAGACTGTTCCTAAAAGTATGTTCCTAAACTACAAGAAACTATTCCTAAACTACATGAAGATTGTTTCTAAATTGTAGAAAGTTTGTTTCTGAACTGTAGGAAAACTATTCTTGAACTACTACATGGAGTCAAGCACTTATAGATTGCATATAACATTGAATACCTTAGTTGTTGCAAATATGGCAAATGCTCAAGGCATTGACAATATCACCCAAATTGTGGGAGAGAAGCTTGATAACAAAAACTTTGATTTATGGAAGTTTAGGATGTAAATTCTTTTGATTGACAGAGGTTATTGGGATTTATGTACAGGGGTTGAAGCTGAGCCCAAATTGTCTGAATGCAATCCGACACAGGAATATTGGAGAGCTCATGGAAAGTGGTCTGAAAGGGCTAGTAAAGTACTGCATTGGTTTTCTTTATGCATTTTTATGCGATGGCTATGCTTATCAATTGCTATTCCTTGAAGGATGCTTGGAATGCACTCATAAAGATTTATGGTAATGTTACGTATTCAAAGAAGATACAGATGAAGGAGCAGTTCAAGAACATGTCTAGGAATGTCAAGATCATTCAACCATACACGATTGAAATAAACACCATAGCTGACCAGCTAGCTACTATTGGATCTCATGTTTCAGAGGATGATAGCATTTGATATATCCATTTTTGTGAGAATAGAACCCCTTGATTGGGATGAGTTACTTGCATTGCTGTTACATGAAGAAGTAAAGCTTGGCTTAAATACAAGTTCAAACACATATGAGGGCAAAGACACTATCTTTTACTCTAGTCAGTGAGTTAGAGGTGGTAGAGCTCATGGAGTTCTTCGAGGTCAATGAGACACTCAAAACCCACATGGATAGGAGCAAAAAAAATGCTTAGCCTAGCTCAAATATGCAAGGACAATGAGGATTTGGAGTCTTTAGAGGCAGGGGGAGTTCACCTAGATGAAGAGGTGGCTCCTGGCAATCGCATGAGCAGTCTAACAAGGATAAAAATTGTCATTATTGCAGAAGATATGGGCATATCGTAAAGGATTGCCATAAAAAGCAAGCTGATATGAAGGCAAAAGGCCTGCAGGCAACATGGATATTATGCATCTTCTAGTGGTACTCAAGATGACTAAAAAGATAGATTGTTTGCTATATGCGGCATGTATCAAAGAATATGCCTAAGAAAGGCAAAGATAAAAAATGGTACATAAACTCAGGAGCATGCAATCATATGACTCCTCATGGCAAATGGTTTGATGAGTTAGTAGCAGGGTCTCATGAATTTGTATGTACTGGTGATGATACACAACATGATATTCAACATATAGGTGTGGTTCCGTTGCTCATGCTTGATGGTAGAAAGAAGAGCCTACATGATGTCCTACATGCACAACAGTACGGCTAGATTATGAGAAGACTTTCAGCCGGTTGCCAAGATGACAATGGTGAGAACAATTATTGCATTAATGACTTTTAAGGATAAAAAATTATGGCAGATGGATGTTAAAAATGCATTCTTGAATGGTGAGTTGCTTGAAGAGGTATATATGGAGCAACTTGAGGGTTCGGTACACCCTAATTATGTGACATATGTGTGTAAGTTGGAAAAGACCTTGTATGGGCTAAAACAGGCACCGAGAGCATGGAATGCGTGCATAAGTACTTATTTTGCAGTAGCTTAGTTTTCAGATAGGTCATGCAGATCGCAGGCTGTTTACAAAGAAGAAAAGTGCATACTTATGTTTTTCTAGTGGTTTATGTCTACGATTTGATCATCATTGGAGATTATGATCATGGGATTGTTGAAATTGAAGCAATGTTACATGCTAAATTCAAAGTCAAGGATCTAGGTGAGTTGAAGTACTTTCTTGAGATTGAGGTTGTGTCTACACCTCAAGGTATATGGCTATTACAAAAGCAGTATGCTCACGATATGTTGCTGAAATATGACATGATGGAGTGTAAAGCCATAGAAACGCGATTGGATCAAAATGTCAAACTTGCAATTGATATTGAGACTGAGATTGAGAATGTCACTATGTACAGATAAATGGTGGGTAGCTTGATTTACCTTACTATTACCCATCCTGACTTGAGTTATGCAGTGGGGCTGATTAGCCAATTTATGCAGAAACCTCGTAAGCCACACTCAAATGCAGTCATGAGGATTATGTGGTACGTGAGGGGTACTATTGATTATGGGTTGTTTTATAAGAATGGAAAATCATTTGACTTGATAGGTTATACAGATGTTGATTGGGGTGGTTATCTCTATGATAAGAGATCAACCAGTGGTTATGCTTTCAGTTTGGGCAACAATATGATTAGTTGGATTAGTGCAAAGTAGCTGACCGTGTAGCCTTAGTGGCATGCGAAGCAGTTTGGCTTGTGAAACTACTACATGACTTGGGTATACAATTGGATAGCAAAGTCACAGTGCATTGTGACAATCTCAGTAGTGTAATGCTGGCTAGTAACCCCGTCTATCATGCTAGATCCAAACACATAGAAGTTCATTATCATTTTATTAGGGAGATGGTACTTGTTGGAAAGATTGATCTACTCCATGTGAAGACAGAAAACCAAGTAGCAGGTATCTTTACCAAATCACTTGGTAAAGAGAAGTTTATGTATTTTAAGAAGCTACTTAGAGTACATCAATTAGCTTGAGCTTGAGGGAGAATGTTGAGAATTAAGCTTGTGATCAGTATTGTAACGTTCCTGCCCTTGATTATGTGACAGACAATGCTTTAGTAGTTACCCAGAGTTTACCTTCTAGTCGTTGCCATCCATACTCTAGCCAGAATGATCGGATTTTATCCGGCTAGTTAACCCTAGGTCTACCCCACAAGGGAAGCGTCTTGCCGTTACCCACGGAGGATTGACCTAAAGGTTCCTAATTGACCTAACAATGTCATCTATCAACAACTAGCTCACATCTGGAGGTGTCATTTGAGAGGTGCCATTACCCTTGGTTCATAGAATACAACACTTTTTTCTAGTAGTAGACTAAGAATTTATGAAATCCCTCGCAGTGCTCTGGCATAACTACTATACCTTTGCCTTAAGATAATTTACCGTTTGGGTTCTAAGACCAAACCCTAGGTAAGTCAGCGAATTGACCATTTCTAGAGTTTCTTCCTAGCATATGTTTTTGGGAAAACCTTTTGGCTAACCGAGACCACCCTGCCATAGGACTAGATTCATCGGGAATCCATCCATCCGCTTCCCTCTATGAAAGTTCTTGGTTATCTAATTACTTACCACATTACGTGAAACATATAAAAATAGCTTCATTAATTAAAAATAATTATTTTATACACACTTGTTCATTTATATAATTTACTCATGGACATACAATCAGAATAAAACAAATTAATTGATTATGTTCCATAATATGTGTTCTCCCATCCATACAGGAGAAAATTTACAATTTTACATGTTGCCTCATCCAATGCATCTACACGTCACCAAGATTAAATTCACCTATAGTTAGTGTTTTTAGGTGTCCCAAGTAGAACTTGGGTCATACAAGGGACTAAGTAGTTCCTAGGTACATAAAGGATTTACTAGCCAGAGCCCCCTTGGCACCTTAACTACCTCCTACTTAATACCATCCTTACTGGGAGACCTCTCACCATCGGAGTCGGTCCATGCTTCCACGACGGTAAAAACATCCCCTCTTGGTATGGGGATTTAGCATCTATCCTTGGCAGAGGTATAGGGATCCTCAATTTTCTATTTTTTTCAATACTTAATTCAATCAAGATCTAATCTAGAAAATCACAAACAAAATTAATGTCTTCAAATAGTTATGACTTCAATCAATCATGCAACTTTCAAGTGATGATTAATCTAGTAGCAATCGATACTTGAATTTCACATAATAAACTATTTCCCTTGGAATTTAACTAAGGGTATCTAGATTTTGGGGTCTCCAATTTTCCAGTTTAAGGTTTATTATTGTAACCAAGTTTCTTGGCCTTAAATCAATTTCTTTAACTTAGAGTTATTTGCGGTTTTAAAATCTTCTATCAAAGCTTCTAGATTAAACTATATCCTTGACTAATTTCTTCAAGGTTTGTTCTTAATAAATCCGTCTTGAAAAATTCCTCATGATTTCTCTTGAGTTCTAGATTTTTGTAGTTTTTCTAACAGTTTCTAGCCTACAAGATGTTTTAATAATTTACCAAGTGAATACTCTAAGATCGCAATATTTCTTAAGAGATTTATCTTATTTCTATTAAATTCAAATAGATTTTTTTTTGAAAAACCTATGGTATTGCGATTGGTAAAGGGTTGTTATCCGTGCTCGTGACTCCATTAGTGACTCCCATGCTCGCAACTCCAACTATTGCTTTCAACATTAGTAGGGTCATTCGCAATTTTTGCTTTTGAATTTTTTTTTCTTCAAGGCCATGATGGAAATATGATTCGTAGAAGAAGAACATGGCAGTAATACCTATTGGCAAGGGTGTAAGACTCTCGATGATGATGATGATGATGGTTATTGTAAAATTCAATGTTGTAAGCCTCGTGGATGGTTCTTCTTGTCTCATGGGGAGCAATACTTCTCTCTCTCTAGTAGATGGAATAGGGATGAGAGTAGAGGTGTGACTTCTAACTGGATTGATAGAATAGGATAAAGTTCTTTAGTGTCTGCTCTTCTCGGATTAGAGTAGAAGAGAATGAGGGACCTTCTGTGTATCCCCTTCCTTGGGTTGAATGGAATGATGTCTCTTCGTCTCTCGGAATAGAGTCTCCTCCTTTAGCGGCTTGTTCTCATCAAGATTTCTCTTGTCCCCCTTCTTGGTTATCCCCAAGCCCTTAATTTATAGTTTTGTAGGAGGGTAAAAGAGAGGACGCTTGCTTTTTAGCATTTTTCGATGGCATCATCAATGACAAAGAGAGAACACTTTCTTTTAGCACTTCTGATGATATCATTGATGGTGTAAGAGAGGGAGCTTTATTTTTGTAGCACGAAGATAAAATTTTACGAGTATATGGGCGAGCACCATGTGGTGTGTTGTCAGGCGGCCATCACTCTAAGGCCACCGACCAAGGCATAGACATTGGCATACTTGGCAATGGGCCACGAAGGATTTGTTGGCGTCGTTGGTTGCGCGCAAGAACCTCCCACTAGCTTGTAAGAAAAACTTCCGAGGAGGTCACCCATCTTGACAATGTCATCACCCAACTGCGCTTAACTGCCAAGTGACTATCCACTAGGCTAGTTCTTTTTTGTTATTCTATACTATAAACATAGTTTTAATAAGCTAGACTTGGGAGGGTCTCCCAAGTCTTTTCTTCCATGAATTGGTACATAATACCTCATTAATAATATTTATTATCTTCATAATTAGGGCTAGTATTTTTTTTAAATGTGTAACATAAATCAATTTTCTTTGAAATGTGTACACACATTAAAATAAACTAAGTAATGGGGATATTACAAGTATCACCTACATGACTGACCTTATCTAGACAACTGTCGTCTTAGCTGTCACTCTACATGTGTTTTGAAATAATTGAGTTGGTCAGACTTAACTATAGTTAGTGGTACGGTCAGTTAGTGACCTAGTGTGTTTATCCGTTATGTGTGATTAAACTTTAGTAAGCATTATGGAAGAATGAGAAGAAGAGAAAAAGAGAGTTCATTACTCTTTGCTATAGCTCCATGTCTTTGTCTGTTTGTCTGTCTCTCTCTCTCCCTCTGAATCTTGAATATAATTAAGGATGGGAGCAACAAACTCTCAACCACAAGCCCATCAATCTCTCCCACATATCTAAGAGTAGGAGAGGTAACACCACCACATGAACAATTGCATAGGCAGAATGAGGGTGCCACAACTAGGCAAATGGCCCAAGGGCATTGGTAAGGAGCCCATGAAGTTGAGGAGGGAAAGACAAATGGAAAATTGCTAACCACACTAATAACAACTCCTGTGACTTTGTCATTGGGAGAATTACTTGGGCAAAACTCTGTATTTTGCAAAAATTGAAGCAATGAGTAGAACACAATAATGAACATAAACCATAAGACTTCCTAATTCACAATGCCATGATAGACATACCAAGCCTAACGCTAAATCCAATGTCTAAGTTCCCATAAGTGAATGCCTTTTGGGAGGACCAATAGATTCATGTAGTCTTGTCTATTGTTGCCTTGGGAGATACTATGCGAAAGGGGATAGTAGAAACAAAAGCAAGGATTAGTGTACTTAGTCACACTGTCGTGCAAGCTTGGAAAAACCTACTGGTGGAAATTGCATAGTTCAATGCCACTCTAGTGAATGGGATGAAGGTTAGACCTATGGAAAATCAAAGTTTGCAGCAAGAAAAATGTGCACAAAAGGGAGATGAGAGCTCAAAGTATAAGAGCAAAATCTTACTTACTAAGTTGCTCAAAGTACAACTTGGATATACTCTATCTCAGACTCGATAATGACACATAGGCTGTTTATATACCCTCTGCCAAGCTAGGGTTAGGGTTTTCCCTACCCCTTAAGGCCATTCATATCCATCTGCCCTCATAGACCCTTGCTTAGGGTGAATTCCTATGCCTATATTATAACATTCCCCTCAATGCCAGGGTGGCATTGCATCATAAGACATGTTAAAGTTCCCCCCCTCAATCAAATGGGATGTCTTTATAAATCAAGTTACAAGGATATTCATAGGTAGAAGATGTTATAAGACTCAAAAGAGTCAGTTATCTATGGATTGGGAGGCAAAGTTGGCCTCCTATTCCTTAGATATTGGTGGAACATTGGGACACTTATAAGTGATATGCCCGGTCTTTTTGTATTTGTTGCACTTCATTTTGTCAGGGTATTTCTTCCAACAATTGCTTATCATATGCCCTTTTTTGTGACAAAAGAAGCGTTTAGTAGAAGCGGTATGGACTAACACCTGCTCACGGAAAGTGACTACTAAAGTAGCCATGCAAGACTGGATGATACTTGTCAAAGTTGGGTTTGGGATATTAGTTAGGGTAGTCACAAGAGTTGGAAAAACCTTCTCTTCATAGACTTTAGTAGGATGGCAATGGTATCTTCATTGTGGATGGGTGCTTGAACGGAGTCAAGTTATGCCATAAGCCCCTTCATATGTGATATAAACTTGCTTAGATCTTCTCCCTGTTTGTATTCTAAGCTCTTGGATGAATCGAGGAGTACAATAACACTCATATCTCTGATGTACCAAACAGACTAATATTGGGATATGGTCTATGTGTTTATAGTTATACACATAGCCTTACAACCAAGCAAGAAGAGATAAATCTTATAAAGCACTTGATGGATTTAATTTTTTGATAAAAAACTAGATTGAGTCAATATCCAACTAGCAACATGATTGTAAAATGCAACATTAGTGCTTACAAGCACTTATCATGCCACTTGAGATGTAAGATGTGGATTGTTTGATGAACTAAAGAGATCCACCAAGGGTAAGAACTTTGAAAGTTTATGCCACTTGAGATGTAAGATGTGGATTGTTTGATGAATTAAAGAGGTCCATGAAGGGTAAGGACTTTGAAATAGAGCTTTCAAACCTTCAAATAACTTTGGAGAAGTTGAATCAGTGATTAGAATCACTGTTAGTGCTTAGAAATTAAAAAATTTGAGGAATGAAAAAGCTTGAAGTTTCCTGGCTATGGCTATGAGGAAACAGGCAGTTAGGGTTTGACTGATTGCAACTACCATAGGAGGAATTTCACCAAACCCTCTTACAGGGAGATAGCCCACTAGGGGGGCTTTGAAAGCCCCATGGTGGCCAAGAAGATGCACCATTTACAAATCACGCCATGCATTGGAACTTTACGCTACCCAAAATTGTGTCATTTTCTAAAACTGAGCAATGTTGCCCTCCACATCGACTAATCCCTACGTTTAATGTGCCATGATGAAGAGCCCTGAGAGGAAAGAAGATCTCCAAAAGGAATCAAGAGTTGAGATGCCCTCCTTTGGCTTGTCAAACTGGCTATGGAGGTTGAAGATCCAAGATGAGAGAATTAAGCTTTTCTTGTACACTTAGTGAAGTTGAGGATAGAGGAAGCTGAAAGGATCAAAGAAGGCTCTGATACCATGTGGAAAATCAAAGTTTGCAGCAAGAAGAATGTGCACAAGAGGGAGATGAGAGCTCAAAGTACAAGAACAAAATCTTGTTTACTAAGTTTCTCAAAGTACAACTTGGGTACACTCTATCTCACACTTGATAGTGAACCATAGGCTATTTATGTGGCCTTTGCCAAATTGGGGTTAGGGTTTTCCCAGCCCCTTAGGGCCATTCACATCCATCTGTCCTCACAGACCCTTGCTTAGGGTGAATTCCCATGCCTATATTATAACAAGACCTTTCAAAGTCCTGAAGGATTGGCATGTAAAGATAGTGAGAATTCAATTCTCTATGAACTTCATAGTCATGAAGGGAGTAGATTATGATATCCTACTAAGCAGGCCTTAGATGAGGAATGCCAAAGTGATAGAGGACTAAGGTAATTGTCTAATGTTCTTGGGCAATAGATCAGAAGCAGTCCGAGTAGATATGGATACTTGAAAAACCTCACTAGTGGACTTAGATGCCATCTCTACCTTGCTAAAGGGTGACTTGAGGTCAAGAAGTGATTCGGGACCTCTAATGAGGTACATTCCTTACCTTGAGGATGAATATGACTAGATGCATGTGTTGGCAACCATTGATCTCCCATTCTCAAAGGATAAGGATGAAGACATGCAAGTTCTAGAATAAGCTAGCAAACCTAACAATGCCATCTCTTCTAACTTAACCACAATGCCCTTATGCATGATGGCTAGGAGTCCCATCAGCCAACCAATGCCAATCACTTATCGCATCCCAACAAACAAATTGGAACACCACAAAATCCTTGAGTACTTGTCAAGTGAGCTAGATGGCAATCCAACTGCTAATTTAAAGCCCTCAAGGATCTTATGGAAAGCACGAAGTGGTAATGGACTAAGGTGCATGACTTAAATATTTCATATAAATTGGACTCTCACGACAAGTGAGATAGAGATTGAGAATAAGAACCCTGCAAATGACACATAGTCCCAATATGAGGATTTTGAAAATGCATATAAAGGCTACTACTCCATTAGTGAGGAGAGAAAAGATGAAGTAGAGACCATAGAATACAACACGGATGGAAGAGTGAGGAGAGCAAAGATGAAGTAGAGACCATAGAATACAACACGGATGGAAGAGTGAGGAGAGCAAAGATAAAGTAGAGACCATAGAATATGACACGGATGGAAGAGTGATTGAACAAATCAAAGCAAACACTAAACTCTAAGAGGTCAACGTGTGTCGATTGAGCAAAGGAGTTGCCAAGGTAGATTGTGATGCCTAGAGGTGGTAGATCATGAGCGAGTGGGATTAGTTCAGCCTTATACCACACCATTATTTGGAGTGAAGTAAGCTTTAGATTTGCAACCACCAAGGGAGACAACCTATTCTACTAGTAAGGATGATGAGTACAACTCCAAGTAAGATGTGAGCTTTGATAGTTATTTTGAAATACCTTGACCACTTGGGACCAAATGTAGTAAGGGGGACCTTCTAGTCTACCTACAATGCATAAGAGGCTAAACGAGGAGAAAAAAATAGTCAAAATCTTCAAAAGTTGAATGACAAAAGACGTCCTAAGACTTGCCCAAGTGCTTTACGAAGTACAAAAAGGGTGATCAAATAGTGGTATTAGTAGGAGCAAACAAAAAGGACAAGTAAGTGAACCCATTGAAGGACCAACCAAGGTTAAGGAGGTCAACTTGGCGAGAGAGGAGGACAAGCCTTAACCCATGTACATAGCATATGACCTAATCAACGAAGAAGAGAACGATCTCATAAATCTCTTCAGGGAATTCGCCAATGTGTTTGCATGGTCCTTAGACAAGTTAAAGTGAATAGATCCAAGCATAGTGATTCACAATATTCCCATGACCCTTGAAGCAATACTAATCAAGCAACAACCATATTGATGAAGCCTACATATACATATGCAGTAAAGAAAGAGATCGGTAAGGTATTGAGGGCAAGATTCATTTACAAGATAGAGCACATAGACTAGGTATTATCCATAGCCATACTCATGAAAAAGAATGGGAAGATTCAAGTGTGTATAAACTATAAGAAGGTCAACGTAGCTACAAAGAGAGACAACTTCTCGTTACTATACATAGAGCACATGCTAGAGAGAGTGGTAGGAGATGAACTAAACAATTTCTAGGTGGCTTCCTAGGCTATAACCAAGTACAAGTCCATTCGGACGATCAGCACAAGATGGATTTCGCCACCGAATGGAAGTGTTTGCCTACATACTCATGCCGTTTGGACTGACCAATACTTCTACTACCTTCCAATGCCTCATATGTGCCATCTTCAAGGACACACTCAAAAAATGATTGAAAGTCTTCACATCAATGACCAATGCATCCACACCAATTGGGAAGAGCACTTGGAAAAGCTGTGAATAGTCTTTGAATGGTATCTACAATATGATCTCTCATCGAAACCCTTAAAGTACTAGTTTTGGGTGAAGCATTGTGTATTTTAAGGCACGTTGTGTCCTAAGAAATGGGATAGCCACAGACCTTACTAAAGTCAACGTGATTATAGACCTTCCCTCTGACCAACTTCAAGGGAGTTCACTGTTTCTTAGGCTAGGCAGGATACTACCGGCAATTTGCACTGAACTATACATCGATTGCTAAACCTTTGTACAAGCTATTAATAGTATTAAAGTGGACCAAAGAATGTCAACATGACTATGAAAGGCTTAAATAGGCTCTAACTTTAGCTCTTATCTTAAGAGTCCCAAATTGGTCCATTACCTTCCATGTGCATATTGATGCATGAAAATCTACCTTGGGATCAGTGTTGTACCAACTTGGTGAACATAACCTAGACGATCTAGTGAGCTAGTAGACAACTTACCTAGAGAAAAATGAACTACTTCACAACAAAGAGGAAAGGGTTAGCCATGGTGTTTGCCGTAAAGAAGTTTAGATATTATCTTCTAGTGACACCCTTTACCTTCTTTGTTTATCATCAAAACAATCTTTGCTTTCTCTTGTAAACAAACCCTGCATAATAGGATTCATTGCTCAATGGTTACTTTTGCTTTCGAAATTTGACATCTCTTTGGTCATATGCATATGTCGTCTCGCATACCCATAGGAGAAGCCATGCAATAGGGAATTAGTGATGACCTACTAGATGTGTATCTTTTTAGAATGTCCAGCAAATGAGATTTTTTTAGAGCAAACCTCACACCATATTGGGTGGACGACATAGTCCACATTCTTAAGAATGGATTGCCAAAACGATCCATTGGAAAAGCTAGGTTAAAAAGACTAATCTTGAAGGTCCAACCCTATTAGTTGATTGCATAACAACTATATCGGTTAGGATAAGATGGACTCTTAAGGAGATGTGCATGTGAACACAAAATGTATGATGTGCTAAAGAAAGCACATGGCAGGATTACTAGAGGGCATTTTAGTGGAGACATTATAGTACACAAGGTGCTCTAGTCTCAATTGTAGTGTCCAACACTATTCCATGATGTAGCTAAGTTTGTGAAGCACTGTGATGAGTGTCAACAAACGAAAGTCCCTACTCCTAAGGACAAAATGGAGTTGACATCGGTGATTACACTCTAGCCATTCGAGAAGTGGGGAATGGACTTCATTGGTCCAATCAGAATGGGTGAAAGCTTAAGAAAATCACAAAAATAATGCTAGGACCACGACCAAGTTCCTTTAGGAGCAAGTAATCCCATGGTTTGGTTGCCCCATAGAGTTGGTTAGTGACCAAGGCACACACTTCATCAATGAAGTGATTGCTCACTTGTTATCTACCTTCTTAATAATTTATAGAAATTCCTCATCATGTTATCCTCAAGCAATGGTCAAGCCACATCCATGAGCAAGATCTTGGTAAGTGTTCTAAAAAAAGTAGTTTGTTTCATAAAGTGACTGGGAAAACAAGCTCATGGTAGCTTTATGGGCATATAGGACAGCCTACAAAATAACTATGGGATATAATCCATTCAGATTGACCTATGGAATTGGAGCTATTCTACCAATAGAATTCTTTATTCCAAGCTTCAAAATAGTATCCCAAGAGAGATAGGAGGGCCAAGAAGCATGTACAAATCGGTTGGTAGAGCTAGAATGTCTATCTGAGACTCGTCTCATTGCAACCCATGCTCTAATTTGTGAAAAGGCACGACACAAGAGTTGGTTTGATAAACACATCAAACAAAGAGACTTTGAACAAGGATACATAGTCTTGTTGTACTCTATCAAGGGACACAAGTAGAAAATGAAATTCAAGGGATTGGGACCTTTCAAGGTTAGCAATATTAGTAGAACGGGAAATGTGAAACTTGAAATCCTAGAAGGAGAGAGCATAGGTTTTTTCAACGAAAGTCACATAAAAAAGTATTATCCTTTGTTACATCCATTTCATGAACCTTTGATGATAGAACCATCAACAAACATGAGGGTTGTAACTATCACTAAACTCAAGGGGACAGATTGTATTAAGCATAACATGGTTTCAAACCTGGACGCATTGCATTTGTTTTTTAAACATTGATCTACGTGGAGTGTGTAAGGAAACCCGAGTTGTAGGGTAGATCAAAATTTTTTTGGGGCAAGCTTGGTAAGGAAATATTAAATCTCTTGGATCGTTCAAATTATATAAGAGTGGAGATTGTTCATGTGTTCTTTATGTTAGAGTAACACATCGAGGGGCAATCCCTGAGGTGTAGGAGAGTTGCAGTGGGGCCACGGCATTCAGTCGCAGGGGTGCCTCCTTTATGTTTGTATTACGTTGGTGTACTACACCAAGATGTGTGGGATCTCGCTCTGAGGAGTAAGAAAGGATAATCATTGGACTACGTCCCACTACAAACACAATATCTACAATAGCGATTAGGGCAGTGTGTCCTTTAGACGCTCCCGGCCACGAGGTCGTGTGGGGTTATCTTGTAAGTATTACAGAGGCCTGGCTAGTGCCTATAGCCAATGTTGGGCCCGTTTTAGGTCTAACATATTCATAGGGATAGTATAAGAATGGTCATTAAAAAACATTCCATTCTCTACGAGCTATGTTTTTCTATTGGTTTTGTACATCTCTTCTCTAATCAAACTATGCATAACATCAATAATAGACTTAACGGATTGTCATTCATTAATATTAGAATGATAAACATCTATAAATAAAAATAAAATTTATCATAATAAAAACCTAATACCAAGTTTAACAAAAGAAAAGAATTGAGAATGAAATACTTACAATTCGGTCTATGAAATGGAAGACTTGAAGCTCCAAGTTTCAAATGTAACTCTCTGGGCATAAATACATGTTGCACAAAAAATCACTTTTATGCTTTTATTATTTGCTCCGAGTCTGAAATCTTTGATCCCTTCCAAGCAAAGATGGAGCTCTCACATCTTTGTGTTTTTCTACATTTTGCATGTTACCCGATAATCTAGCTATCTTTCCTATAATAATGATAAGAATCCATCTTCCATATGTTTGGAATGAATAAAACACAAATATGGATGTAATTTCAAAGTATCCATGGCAAAGTTATTATCATACAATCCCATATATGTCATTAATGCAAAGTGGTGGAGACCCTATGTCATTAATGTAAAAGATATTATAATCACAATTACAAGATGATGGAAATAGATATTCATAATAAAAAGTCATAGTAATATTGTATCCATATCTAATTATAAAATAACTTTTTACTTTCTCAAAAATAAAACTTTTGTTATTTACAGACACTTTGCTCTCATTGGTCTAGAGCACTCTCTCTCTTTTATATCCTAAAAGGTATTTTTGAGACCTATAAAGTTCCCTAATAAAACCTTGAACTAGAGCATTGTACTCAACATTTCCCATAGGATGAGCACCATTGTGATGTATAATGACTAACATTAACCTCTAGATCAGACTCCAAAAAATGCGATGTAGTTCATGTTGATTTACTACTGCATAAATCTTACTCTGTAGCTTCTAATCTTCCTATTATGCTTCAATCACTCATTTTCCATTGGGATAGAAGGCTTCTTAGCAAGACTCGTTATCATTTGACCTCTCTCTCTTTATCTTCTTTCAACAAAACTCTAAATCATAATAGGGTAGCCATATCCATTCTATTGAAACTCACAATTTCTTGAAGATTCATCAATATCACTACAAGATACAGGCCTTATACTAACGTTTAAAGTGACGAAAATATTCATAAAGAAATTTTCCCCCGTTGTCGCAAAAAACGTCGTTATTGGCGACGCCATAGAATAGTCAGTATTAGTGTCATTATCAACATCGCTATAATGACGTTTTGTGTCACTAATAGCGATGTGTGTAGTAAATTTGCGATGCTAATGGCGACGGTAACAGGAAAAAAAAATTGTGGCAAGGCAGTAAGCTGCCCTACCACATATAGCACTATGTACTCTATTTGGACCATACAAAATAGTTTCAGTAATGTATACAAATACTTATGTAAATAAAGGCAAAGTGTACTTGAATCATAACACTAATACATAAAATAAATATATGATCGCATAATGAAAATGATTGGTGCAATCATGGCAAGATACTACTACTATATAGAAAATGTCTGCACAAATCACATGACATAAAAAAAAGAGTATGTGAGCTCCAGGGATCCAAGGGCGAGCTATAGATCCTCGCCATTCGAAACCTCGTCCCATCACAAAGGAGCATTGAACGGACTTTGCAAAAAAAGAAACAATGACACATCAGTCCACCATACAATAATGCATTTTAATTAAACTTAGTAACTACGGACAAGAAAAATGAGTGACTTATAGGGCCACCATATCCATACAATCGGTCGATCAATGCAGTGAGACCGTATCTCTCTGCATATCGAGTCTCTAGGCCAGTGGGATCGCAGTTTGTAATGGAGTGTTGTAAAGAAAACAAAATACAACTATTAGAAATACGATTGTCAGTACAAGAGATATTGCAATAAAATAAGCAAGCAAAACAAAATAAAAACTTACAAAGTCCTCCAAATATGTCCTATGGCTGCTACTCCCAAGATGATAAACCATTGCGGCCTCCAGTCGTGCCGTCATTGCCTTGCGCTGCTATCTCTAATGTCCTGGAGAACCTGTAGCTTCCTCCTTGAGTCAGTGCCAGTCGTCCACATCTAGTCACTCGAGCTTTGAAGCCCCACTCTTAAGTGCCTTGTGTGCATCCAATCATCTGTGTGACATGCACGCACGTATGCACTCCATCATCTAGCCCATGGAAAACCTATTTGCTGCAGTTGTACATGAAACTCCTCATGCAAGGATGCTACTATGTAGTCATTGCTTCCCCCTGAACCACTCCCTCCGTCTGACCTAAGTTTAGAGCATCCCCCTGAACCACTCCCTCCGTCTGACCTAAGTCTAGAGCATTGACCTCGTCTAGTGGAAACTAAAGTATCAGAGCGCACCGAAGTAGATCTAGTAGAACGGCGGCCTGATGGTGTCCGAGACAGCTCCTAGTCCACCATGTCTCTGAATCTCGCCATTTGATCTGGAGACATACACTTGAAGATCTCCTATAGCTCCTCGTCGCTCATCCCTCAACTCATCGTGATTATCTAAATATCCACAAAGGTCACCTGCAAAAACAAAAATTGATGTTAGCATAATCAATATAAATTATACAAAGCACAGTAATATTATTTTTTTAAAAACGATCTTACTTAAAACGCATATCTTATGTACTCTTATAAGCGATTTGTCAATGAATTGAGTAGGTGGATGTTCCAAGTATGAAGTATCCTATAGTCCCATGTCAATCTCCTGACACAACTCCACATACACTGACTGGAAGGTTGATAGACATGTCACTACAAAAGAATGAGTCCATCTCATTCTCAAAGAATTCTTGGACTCTTATATTTCTGTCATTGTTACCCGATGCTAGCTCCTCTACATGCTCCAAGCTTTCGGTGATCTCCACCCCTTGCAATATCGACCCCTCTATTTCCATATTGTCCTCATCTATGCTCGGAACATCGCTTTGATCATATACTCTCGCACTTCAGAGAGTTGAATGTATAACATACCACCATCGAGGTTATCGAGGATTTGGATAGAAAATTACATGTTCACAATCACATACAAAAGAGATTTAACTATTGTGACATATATCATGTCATAATACAATTTAAAAAAATATGAGTTTATACACTTGTTCACGATGGGCCGGTAACACAAACGTGTCGTGCAAATCTGTTCATTTTTCTTCAGAATCTATTTCAAGAAATCTAGATTGACCTCATCGAACTGTTGCTTCACCTTCTTCAAGTACCACTTTGAACCACTGCACATTGAATAGGATTATGGAGAAGCTACGGTAATCCACTGTGACAATACTTTGCAAGTTCCCAAAATACTAAATCTCATCTATAGCCGTGTTTGGATCCGTTGCTCATCGTCGGCTCTCTTGCTTAAACTTTGCCATAATACCATAATTTGTTGTGGAGCACATTTTGTCAATACGCTTCACGCAAAAATACCATCCATATGACCACGTTGCACTATATATTTTGTAATGTATATTGAAAGACTCAATTAGTTATCGCATATAAAATATAGATACGACAAACCCTAAACACATCATCACCTTTAAACTACATCCTCTTGAGAATTCCCACTCCTCGGTTGAGACCTTCGTCCCTTCGCGAGATGCTACGGTCAAAGCTCCATGCAGCGATTGCGTTGACATAAATCATGACATCTCCTCCATACCCTTGGGATATCAAATTGGTCGATGGCGTGTATTACGTCAAAATTCATATCATGCTTCCTCTCGATCTTTCCTAGCTTGTTGGTACCTAGCGACCCACGTCTCCATAGAGGCATGGTGCAACATACAAAAGCGATTCACTTTCTTCTCCATTGCAACATTTATTCTTTTTTTATCCCATTTTCAACCACCACATCTTCGATTACTCTATCATCGTCCTTCAACGACCATAGCATATTGTTGTTTGAATCCATCATTGGTAGCCATTGTGAAATATGCACGAATGCCTCAGACACCAACCAACCTTCAGCCATGCTACCTTCTGGCCAAGCTCGTTGTTGCACAAAGCCTTTTAGAATTTTCGTAAAGCGCTCCAAGAAGAATATCCATTGCGTATGGACAGGTTCAACAATCTCCACTTTATCTACAAGATGCACAAGAAGGTGGATTTGTATCGTGAGCATGTTGGTAGGCAGGTATTTCTCAAAGAGACAGACCGTCTCCACTGCTCCCCGCCTTGCGGACTCAATAGAAGACGTCTGAATCTCCTTTTATGAGATCCATTACACTAAAATTGACAACCTATAAATCGCCCCGCGTATTTCTAGAGTAAGACATCTTGTGATCACGATTGGTAGTACAAATTGCCACAAATGAGGAAGCATTATGAACAACGACTACACTCCAAATAGCAAAATACACAAGCCACTTACAATCCATTCGTAGTACAAAGTTGACATATCTTATACTAATCATGAAATTTTAGCCCTAATAATTGGTCGTCTTTAGAAAAAGCTGACCTGAGAGAACGCATCATACCTGTCGGAGTATGGATAGACTTGACTATTTGCTTCACAATGTGCTCTTCTTTAGTGAAAAAAACCCAAGGAGTACAAGGTAGCTGCAAGCGACCATTAGCACTCGGTTGTGGCCAAAGCGCCTCTGTCTTGGCTATCTCCTTCAAATCCATTCGTGCCTCTATAGTGTCTCTCATTCCTATGATATGGTTCCATAGTAAGCTGCCCACATTCTTGAAACTATGCATGGGATCCAACAAGTGGTTGATCTGTAAGTCGGTCTAATATGGCAACTTGTAGAAAACTGAGAACCATTGCATTCTGTTTGGATGTGACTCCGTATGGATCATTTTCAGCTCGTACGAGCTTTGGGCATTCATGCGTGCTAGAGGTTATCCAAGAAAACCTTTTCTAAGTTCATAACCCTCTAGTAAGAAAGCGGCGTGTCCTTGATATACTATCTTCTTCATAGTTCGTGACCTTTGGGAGTCTAACTGTGGCCCACACAATAGACATGTATGATAACCTGAGGTAACCAGACTTGTCCCAATGCCTCTATCCAGTGAATATAAACTTGAACAAGCTATGATAGATATTACTAATGAGAACGGAAGCCTACTTACCTGAACACTCTCCAAATCCCAAAAAATCATGCATGGTCCACATGAGAACCGCTCGAATATTGACGGACCTTCAACCATCACGCTTGCTCATATCTTACACGATGACCCCCTCCTCCCACAAAATCTTAAGCTCATTGACTAATGGATGAAGATACACGTCCATATTTTTGACTTTGTAGTGGCTGGGAACGAGCAAGCTAAGGATGAGATGTCCTCTCTTTGTAGAAAGCCATGGAGGGATATTGTAGTTGACAAGGACTATAGGCCACATATTGTAAGAAGTTGAGCGCAGACCGAATGGATTCATGCCATCCATAGCAAGATCGAGCCGAAGATTCATTGGCTCTCCAACAAAGCCTGGGAAGGTCTATAGAGTCAATGTGGCTCTATGTGCGTGAATCCACTGATATTCATTGAATTCCATCTGTGGACCTATTCTACGCATGTCACGTTGTCAAGCTTGCCATGTCAAATGTATGAAACATGTGGTTTATGCGAGGGATAAGCGAAAAGTGTCTAAGAACTTTTTGACGGATGGTTTGCCCTTACAAGTCCTATTGATACCTGTGAGCTGGTACCATACTTTGGACATGTCTCCATAATCTCGTATTCTCCTCGAAACAGTATGTAATCATTGATACATGCATGATGGTGTTGTAGTCCATGCCAAGCTTTCGTAAAACATGTCGCGCATCATCCCAAGACTCAGGCATAGTATTTGCAAGTAGTAATATATGATACTTCAGTAACCTTTAAAAAATCATAAAACACCTTGAAAAAGCACAAATGTTTTTTATGATAGTGTTGAAAAGAAATCAACGAAGCGTATGTACAAGGTACCTAAACAACTCGGTCACACTCGCATCGCTCCACCCATATTTTGCTTGCATACTTAGGAGTATAAGCAATGTCTTCAGGTTTATTATGTAGCTCCACCACTCATTTCTTATATAAATGGTGTTTTTTTTAATATGAAGCCACCATGCTTGAAAGCATGATTGTGACCATTCCCAAACATAGAAAGATTGTAAGATTCCTAAAGTATGATCCTGCATACTACAAGACCACATCTCTTCATGCTATCATCGAGTCTCATGTATCAACTCCACCTATGGAGTTACTTCACCATCCACTCCTCAACAAGCTACTATCCAAAGAAGAGCTCCACCTCAATAATCAATTCAATAGACATTCACTCTTGGATGACCTCACATCATATTGTTGCGAGCTCCTTCTCTACCTTGACAACTTAGATTTTTGGTCCTATAAGAAATTAGGAGAGAGAAAGTACTACGCAATTTATAAAATACACCACTGGAAAAAAGTTTGCAATCCAATGTAAAACTAGCCCTTGCTGGGTGAAAGCATGGTTGAGTGGTACAATAAAAGGACTAGTTTTATCTATGATTGGTTGGTGCTCCCATTAATTTTTAATTTGAATTTTAAATGAAAATCCCTAGATAAGAAAATTTGAAATTTTATAGAATTTTGAGCACAGCATCGGCCCAAATGATGTCAAGTTACAACATACATCTATGGTATCATTATGATCATGTATGGGTGGAGCTCAGTCAAGTAGACTCAAGTTTGAATTATTGAGAAGCGTCCTTTCCTGCAAACAAATCTCACGAACATCCAATCGACAAGGCACATGAGACATGATAAAGCTTGTTGCCCCAAATATAGCATGAGCCTCCTCCATCCGTTAAGCTCTCAACATAGGCTGCCCCAGGGCTCTTTGCTATGCCTCTCAAACTCTCTTCTTGGTGCTTTGCACCCGATTTGCTTGTTTGCATGTTTCCATGAGGACTCCATCAAGGAATGGGACCGCTAAAACCACCCTAATGAAGCCCCCAATGATGAAGCAAAATAAGAGGACAAAATCCCCTCGCACCATCAACAAGACACCACAGTCCGTGTTGGAGGAGATGTGGACCCCAACCACTAGTGCAAGCAAACAAGGATAGCTACTCTATGGAGTAGTCTGAGAAAATGTCAATCCTATTTAATGATGAAGACAAATCCTCGATAAAACCTAGAGGTGAGCTTCCATTGTATTACTTTATTTGTGATTCACTTTGTTTATTCTCTATTTTTCCACATTTAGCTAGGACTTCATGCAATTACCAGCACATATGGTCTATCTCATTCCTTCGATTCTTAAGAGCTTATTGCTTGATTGTGACCCTCATGTGGTTTAAATCTACAATGGGTCACTATGAAGTGAGAAAGGCCCCTCCCAAGGGTGAAGAGTACCATATCACTTGGTGTTGGTGGTGACCCCTTTGTGTGGTGAACCCCATATGGCTTAGAACCAAGCAAGAGATTCCCATCTCAATGGGGTGGTAGAGGGCCTTAATACCACATGGTCACGACCTCATATGTGGTAAGGGTGAGAATTGTGTTCAGGAGGTAAGAAAAGCTAGGAGATTAGAGTCTCAACCAATGCTAAAAATTACAACCCCATATACCCTTCTCTTGTTTACAGCCCTACATATGTTGAGAATCAAGCTCGTGATCAGTATCACTGACATGATCAACCTTATCTAGACAATTGTCATCTTAGCTGTCACTCTACATGTGCGTTGTAATAATTGAGTCGGTCAAACTCAACTACAATCAATAGTACGGTTTGTAAGTGACCAAGTGTGTTTATCAGTTATGTGCGATTAGACTTTAGAAAGCATTATGGAAGAATGAGAAGAAGAGAACAAGAGAGTTCATTACTCTCTGTTACAGCTCCATGTCTTTGTCTCTCTCTTCCTGTGTATCTCAAACATGGTATCAGAGCCTGAACGCCTGAAACCTGAAGGCTTGGCAGTGGCCATTTGACATCGAGACATCATATCTGAAGAAAATGTCATCAAAGGAGACTATGCTTGTAACTCATTTTTTTGCAAAAGCTATATCTTGCTACATAAATGAATTTTGAAGAAACGACCCATAATTCTTGATCGTTATGATGTACTCTACAACTTCGCCTAAGAAAAATTTTCAAATTCCTCACAGATTTTGAGATATTCAGCACAGACCTATGCAAATGGTTGTTTACTGCAGTAAACAACATGTGGCTCTAAGGCACTGGTGCTTTCATCCTAACAACGTATATGCCCTTATTATCATACATTTGAGAATGATATTGGAATGTTAAATGCTCAGTTTTGAAGCTTATTTGTAGCTAGTAACAATGAAATGGTTGTTGTCTTGAATTTGGAAACAATATACCTACAAGCTTGAAGTATCTATGATGCTTATTTGCTACTGACAAATGCTTGGATCATGCCACTTGAGTGGTAGATACTTTTTGGGATATTGTAAGTATTGAAAGTCCAAAGTTTGGACTAATTTGTTATTGGTTATACCGAGGTATTGATTGGTTATTGTCTACAGGAAGGATACCTATCATCTTCATTTAACATACATGCAATATATTCTGACTAATTGGACACATATCAACTCTTCTATAGAGTGGCAACTGAATGAGATGTTTTGGGGCTATTTTGAGGTGTGAACACTCTTGTTTTAATAGAGAAAATACTGCTAGTTATAGCAGTGGACTGGTTGTATTTAGTACTGCTTCTTACATACAGTACAAACGTTGATGCTTGTATGGACATAGTTTGTTACTGGGATATTTTGCCACTACCACGGAATGTTTTGAACTTATTTGAGCTTGGTTTATACTCAATTGATTATGTTTTTTCATTGTTGGAATATAGTTTACGGTAAGCAAGTTGTCAAAAAACTGTTCTTGAACTATAGAAAACTATTCCTAAACTTGAACAGCAGGAAGACTGTTCCTGAACTACAGGAAGACTATTTCTGAACTGCAAAAAGATTGTTTTTGAACTGTAGGAAAATTGTTCCTAGACTGCAAAAAGTCTTTTCGTGGACTATAGGGAGTCAAGCACTTACAAATTGCATATAACATTGAGTACCTTACTTGCAAATATGATAAATGCTCAAGACACTGACAATATCACTCAAATTGTGGAAGAAAAGCTTGATAATAAAAACTTTGCTCTATGGAAGTTCAGGATGCAAAACTTTTTGATTGGTAGAAGCTATTGGGATTTATGTATGAGGGCTAAAGCTGAACCCAAATTGTCTAAATGGAATCTGACACAAGAACAACAAAGAGCTCATCGACAATGGTTGCAAAGAGTTAGTAAAGTAACGCATTGAATTTTTTAATGCATTTCTAATGTGATGGCCATGCAGATTACCAATTGCTATTCCTTGAAGAATGCTTGGGATACACTCATGAAGAATTATGGTAATGTCACACAGGCAAGGAAGATAGAACTAAAACAACAGTTAAACAGCATGTCTAGGAATGGCAATAGCATTCAAGCATACAGAATTGAATTAAAGACCGTAGCTAATCAGCTGGCTACTATTGGATCTCATATTTCAAAGGATGATATGATTCAGTGACATTGAATGGGTTATAGACAAGGAGTAAAAGGCATTTGATACCTTTATTTTTGTGAGAACAGAACCCCCTGATTGGGATGAGTTACTTGCACTGTTGCTACATGAAGAAGTAAAGTTTGGCTTAAATATATGTTCAAGCACATCTCATTGTTTTTTAGTCTAGTTAGCGAGCTAGAGGTGGTAGAGCTTGTGGAGCTTTTTGAGGTTGAGGAGACACTCGAAACACACATGGACACCAGTAGAAAAATGTTTGGTATAGCTCAAATACGCAAGGACAACAAGGATCTAGAGCCTTTTAGAGGCAGGGGGAGATCACCTAGAGGCAAGGGTGGTTCCTGGTAGTCGTATGAGCAGTCTAACAGGGATAAAGACTATCATTATTGGGAAAGATATGGGCATATTACAAAGGATTGCTATAAAAAGCAAGTTGATATAAAGGCAAAAGATAGGCAACATGGACATTATGTATCTTCCAGTGGTACTCAGGATGACCAAGGAGATAGACTGTTTGCTATGCAACATGTATTTAAGAATACACCTAAGCAAGGAAAATATGAGAAGTGGTATATAGACTCAAGAGCATCCAATCATATGACTCCTCATAGTGAATGGTTTGATGAGCTAGTAGTAGGGACTCATGGATTTGTATGTACTGGTGATGATACACATCATGATATTCAACATACATGTGTAGTTTTGTTGCTCATGCCTGATGGCAGAAAGAAGATCCTACATAATGTACTACATGTACCTTCTATTACCAAGAATTTACTGTGGGTTGGACAGATGGCACAACAGAATCTGCAAGTCAAATTCAATAGGGATGGTTGTTTTATTGAAGAATATGGCAATGTATAATGGAGTAGTTCAAGATGTAGAAATTTGGTGCAAATGCATTGGTCATGTTAATGTATAGAAGCCAAAAACATATGCAACAGAAAGAGGTACTTGGCTTGCCAAAGTTCAAGTACACTGATCTTGGACATGTATGCTCAGCTTGTCAGTTTGGAAAACAAGTGAGATTTTCATTCATGAAACATGTCAGAAATAGTTCTTGGCCTTTACAGTTGATACATTTGGATGTATGGGATCATGCCCATAATGCATCTTTTGGTGGTGCTAGGTATTATATATCCTTCATTGATGATTTCAACTGATACACACAGCTATATATTCTGAATCATAAGGATGAGGTGCTTGGTGTCTTTAAGGACTTTAAGAAGCATACTGAAAATAAACTTGGATGCTATATCTCATGTTTGAGATCTGATGGAGATGGAGAATAAATATCTAGAGAGTTTGACATCTACCTTACTAAATATGGCATAAAAAGGCAATTCACATGTAGTTATACACCTCAGCAGAACGGTGTGGCAAAGAGAAAAAATTGTGTGCTTATGGAAGCTGCCGTGGCAATGCTTAATGAAAAGAATTTGCCAAAATGCTTATTGGGCTGAAACAGTGGTTACTGCAGTTTATGTGTTGAATCGAACACCTGCAGCTGGGATTCATGATTTGACTCCGTATAAGAAATTGTATGGGCACAAGCCAAACATTAGTCATCTAAAAGTATTTGGTTGCATTGCCTACGTACATGTGCTTGATGAAAAGAGAAAGAAGTTAGACTCAAAGGTTTTCAAAAGTGTTTTCCTTGGCTATGCACAGGAGAGAAAGGCTTACAAATGCTATGATCCATCTGTCCCTAATCAGCAGAAATGTAGTTTTTGATGAGTTGGCCTCATGGTATGGTAATCCAAATGCAATGGTCTCTCATGGACAAGTCAGCCCTACCTATACTGAAAATTATCCTTCAGCTAGTACGTCTATGAGTGGTCCGATAGGTGATGGCTCATCTATTGTTAGTCCTTGGACAAGAAGACTCTGCATTCATGCTACTGCATCCACTGACATGGATATGTCAGTGAGGGGGAGATTAGATAAAGGCAAAGAAAAGATATTTGATGATGTGACTAGTCCCCTTATATTTGGATATGAGTCACTTGGCAGTGATAGTCTTGATAGTGAATTGGGTATACCATTAGTTATGACACTTAATGCAAGGCAAAGTAGGTATGTGCCGTCTCATGAGAGGCAAGCCCAAAGTGCACCGTAGTTGAGGAGGTCTGAAAGGGTCAGAAAACCAATTGATAGGCTAACATAGAGTGGGTATTCAGCTAGACATTATGCATATATGACTAAAGTATTAGGCTACAAAGAGCCTATAAAGTTTAGTGAGGCAATTACATATGAGAATTGGTGTGCCGCCATAGATGAGAAATACGCAGCATTTGCTGAAAATGAGACATGGAAATTGGTATGTTTGCCTGAAAGCAAAGTACCCATTTGCTGCAAATGGGTTTATAAAGTGAAATGCAAGTCAGATGGTTCATTGGAAAGGTATAAAGCTCGTCGGCTAGTTGCAAAGGGATATGCATAGCAGTACGACCTAGATTATGAGGAGACTTTTAGCCTAGTTGCCAAGATGGCAATGGTGAGAACAATTATTGCACTAGCAGCTTTTTAAGGGTTGAAAATTATGGCAGATGGATGTTAAAAATGCATTCTTGAAGTGACTTACTTGAAGAGGTGTATATGGAGCAATCTGATTACAAAAACGTTCTTTAGTGGGCGTGCCATTCTTGCATCTCGAAACAATGATGTGGAAATGATAAACAATCATGCATTGCAGTTGATGCCGGGAGAGGTTAAACAATACTACAGTGCTGATTCTGTGGATAAAACCGAGGATAACTCATTCCTCTATTCTATGGAATATCTAAATTCCCTTGAACTCGGTGGAGGTATTCCTCCTCATATATTGCTGCTCAAAGTAAATGCTCCAATAATATTGCTCAGGAACTTGAATCCTTTTAAAGGTTTATGCAATGGTACTAGGCTGGTATGCAAGGCTTTCAATAACAAGGTCATTGATGCAGAGATAATTACGGGGACCAATATTGGTGATAGAGTTTTTATCCCGAGGATAACTTTCATCCCAACTACACTGGAACTTCCTTTCTCAACGAAACGTTTGCAATTCCCAGTCCGTTTGGCGTTTGCAATGACAATTAACAAATCTCAAGGCCAAACGTTATCATGTTTGGGAATATATCTAAATACCCCAGTCTTTACTCATGGTCAACTCTATGTTGCTTTCTCAAGAGTAAAGTCTCCGGACAGATTGAATGTCTTGACTAATGAGAAAGAGGACATGGTAAATGGTACCATCAATATTGTATATAATAAAGTTTTATAGAAAGTATTGTAACCTCTATTTTTTCAAAAGTGTAATGTTTGTTCTCTCATATTATATTTGCATAATGTTTTTATTTCAATACAATCAAAGCCTTTTTTTCTTCTTTGTTCACATATCTATAAAATGTAGTGTTGTACTTTCTTATGCTCTTTTTCAGTAGTGAGTTCTTCGTTGATGAAAAGCAAGTTTGACTTATTTTCTCTGATTTAATACTTTAATGTTTTAATCATATCTCTCATGTATGGATAGATATTCATGATTTTATGTGGAGTTAGACGCATGTTTGTTTTACTATATGAGAACATTGTGTTTAAATTATTTCTACCATAAAAAGTTATTTGATCTTTCTATCATATTATATTTGCATAAAATTTTTGGTGCAATATCATCAAAGTTTATTTATTATTTTTTAATAATATATTTTTAGAAAATGAACTATTTTACTGTCTCTTGTTTTTTTAAAGTATTAAGGTTTTCAAAGAAAATTTCAAAGAAAAGTAAGTTCAACTTTTTTTCTTTAACAAAAAATGAAATGTTTTAATCTCTCATGCTCTTTTGAAATATTATATTCCTTGAATAGAACCATGTTTGACTTATTTTCTATGAAATTTTGTTTGCATTTATACAAAAGTAAGTTTTGAGAAATTATCATGTATAAAGTTATTTTATACAATATGCATTATAAACTCTTTTTCTCTTCTAAATTGGTCTTCTAATTTTAATATTGTAAAGTATTTTTTTTCTTTTTTAAAAAATTGATCAATATTAGTAATTTTTATGTTTTCTAAATTTTATTGATAGATGGCCCAAACGGTATTTGAATATTATCGTGCCTCTCCTTATCAAATGAGACTTCAAGAAGCATTGAGAACTATTGCTACGGATGATATTATCCATAGAACTTTGGCTAGGGTAATCGAAAGATTACCCAATGATGGATTTACTAATGAAAACACTCCTTTATATGTAGAAATTTTATATTTTGGATAGATCCAATGCTACTATGTTAGACAAACAGATGTTGAGAACTTCATATCTCGGTCCCATACTAGATACATACCAAATGACTGGAGTAAATGGGAGTTTCAAGATTTATCATGTTTTGTAACTTTGCATCAGTTTCATCCAAATTCCGTCGATTGCTCTACTAATGTTAGAGCCAATCATATCACGTCCCCAGGTAATACTTACCATTTTCATTAATTAATGTTTTGCTTATAAATTTAATATCATTATTTCTAAAGTCTTTTTTTTTTGTTTTTAGATGTTGTAGCACAATCTGGGGCGGGGCGTGTCACAGCTTCGCCCACACATGTTCCCCGTGCTAGATCCACGGTTGATAATTCATCTAAGAAGAAGGCAAGTAAACTTAGAAGGATTGAGACAAATGTAAACAAAACATATTGTTCATGGTCTTTCATAATTTGGACATGTGAATATGAGCATATAGATGGTCTCTAGACATTTTGGCAAGTAGTTTGGACTCCCATTTCCAAACAAGAAGATATAAGTAGTCTAGTCATTTTGGCAAGGAGTGTAGACTCCCACTTCCAAATGCCAAGAATAAGTAGGTATCCTTTGGAAATCTGGATATTGTTCATGGTCTTTCATAATTTGGACATGTGAATATGAGCATATAGGTGGTCTCTAGACATTTTGGCAAGTAGTTTGGACTCCCATTTCCAAACAAGAAGATATAAGTAGTCTAGTCATTTTGGCAAGTAGTGTAGACTCCCACTTCCAAATGCCAAGCATAAGTAGGTATCCTTTGGAAATTTGGATACATGAGGACCTTGTCAAAATGTATCATTGAGTGGATTTGCAAGATATTATACCACCTTCATTGATTATTTTAGTGGGAAGACTTGGATTTATTTTACACAATATAGAAGTGAATCCTTTGAGAAGTTTATGGAACTTAATGTTTGAGATTAGACAATATGAATGAGTATATCTCACATGATTTCAGTGTTTACTTGAGCAATAATGCTATCAATGGAATCACTTGTAGGTACACACCTCAATGAAATGGGTTAGGAGAAAGAAAGAATCATATTATTGTGGAAGTTCCAAGAGCACCCATGAATCAAATGCACATGCCACTTATAAACTAGGTTGAAGTTATACATATAACAATTCATATATTAATGAACAAGACAAGTAGAACTATTATTCATAGTATATCACCTTAGGAGAAAATTTATGGAAGGAAATCTATTTAGATGTGTATGTTATGTTCATATTTAAAGGGATTTGAGGAAGAAGATGGAGCCCAAAGCAATTAAATGCATCTTTCTTGATTATCAAAATGTAAAGAAGGGGTGTATGAATATGTACATTATGTTTATATTTTAGCCAATTTTAGCAAGAAGATAGATCCAATGAAATCAAATCCATCTTTCTTGGTTGTCCAAATGAAAAACAATGTATAATTGTTACGACACTATCTCAAGAGAGATTTATGTAAGTATGGATATAAAGTTTAGTGAATATGAAGCATGTTATAAGGCAAATGATGATGGTGATATTGATACATATGAAGGTAATGAACAATATATGGATGTTGGAAAGCATTCGACTAAGAAGTTTGATGTTCCGCACTTTGAGGTCACATTAGGACCTCATGAAAGAATATGCTGCCACATGCAAGAGTGGTGTAAGAACCAATTAAGGCATGAGAAATTGAGAAGATTAGAATGATTAGGCATTCAATTAACAAGTTAATTTACTAATCGAATATATGCATGTGGACTATGCATACATGGTGTCTCATGTACAATGTGAAGGCCTACTTTCTTTCAAGAGGTAGTTGGAAACAAAGATTTAAAGACATTATGGATGTAGACATGGATACACTTTCCATGAATGTGTAAATGTTGTTGTTTCAAGTCATCTAATGAAACACATTGCTAATTTTAAATACCACATCTACAATGGCTAATAATGCAAATCTAGGCTTTTTTTAAATATGCAAGGAGTCTATGTAGTGTGCAAAAATAGAAATGAAAAAAAGCACATATATATTTATTTCTATATTAACAATATACATTTGTTAATTACATAGGCCCGCAAATGTATTAACTCTACTAACCAAAACACGACATGTCCTTGTTTGCAAATTGTTAACGTAGGTTTATGCAAGCTTGTCGCTTTTGTGGTTCCCCCTGGGTGAAAGAATTGAATTGGCACCAATCATTGAGCTATTCAATCACATTATAATTTGGTTAACATGAGTTTACATGGACACACTTGCTTTTGGGATTCTCCAAAAGGTGAATGAGGTATATTTTCTTGACCTACATCAACTTCTATTTGAAATGTCAACTCAAGATACTCTCTATGAGTTTATTGTGGAAGCATCGATCTCAAAATTTATTTTTCAATCAAAAGTTAAACAAGTGTTTCCAAAAGCGATCAACTATAATCTCCTATTTAATACTCAAACCTCTTGTAGGATATTTGTCATGTTGTACTTCTTAGATCTTGCACTTATGATGCATAAGGCAAGTATAAAATCAATTTGTTTAGTATTAAAGAAAATAGCCACAACATCATCTCTTTGATGCTTGCCTTCTTGGAGCGATTCAAAGGGGTATGGAAGATAGTTGTTCTAATTGTGTTTATATCAAATTGTTGTATTCATTTTTTGGAGATAATCATTTGTATATTTTGTTGTAGCCAAAATGTGGACTCTAATAGAATTGCAAGGGTTTGAGGAAACACAAAGGCTGCTTCAAGCTCTTTAGACTTTAAATGTCTCAAGACCAAGATGAATGAGTTGATGGAATTGCATATAAGTTTGTGTGCACGTGTCAATCATGCACTTGCAATTTACTCAGTAGAGTTATACGAATAGGCTAAAGATTTGTATGACATTGCGTGTGAGACGAAGCACACCTAGAGTGTTCTTCAACAAGTCTGGAGTGGTTTGGGTGGTGAAGTAAGGGTATTTTCGACGATTGTATTTGAGACAAGTAGGTTGATAAATTTGTTGGTGAATGATATGGGGCATCGTTTGAGGACTTGGAGATAACCATGAGCCTATGAGGGACCTGTGATTTACCAAAGGGCTTGTCAATTACCATTCTTGCAATTCCAAATGAATTTTAATAGGTTTAATGACTTGCTACAACAATTGAGTCATCAAATGAACAGTCACAACTAAGAAGGAAGACTTACTCGAGATGAAACTTATAAGCTACTATTGTCTCACTTATTTTAAAGTGCTTGGACCACCACTTTTTTGTGATAATGTATACTTCATTTTTGTGAAGCTTGCATTGGCTTCGATGTAATGAAGCTAAACTAAGTAGAATGTATTAGGTATGTACAATGTGATGCCTCTTTCTTGAGGTTTGATCTATAGAAATAATTATCTTGTCTTGCAATTTAGAGAGATTTTTTATTTAATTTTTGCAATATAATGCATATAAGAGAGTAATTTTCTCTATAGAATGCTTAGTGTATGGTTTAGTTTTAATATCTAATATTTAAAATTTTAACATACACAGTGCTCTCTCTCTCTCTCTCTCTCTCCAATATTTGGTTTAATGTATAAGGACCCACGTTAGATTAGAATAATATGCATTTTTCTCTCTTTTAAAGAGAGTTTATAAACATTGAACGTATTTTTAATTTTAAGTATATATTCGTTTCTTGGGATGAAAGTTATAAACTACTATTATCTTGCTTATTTTAAAGTGCTTAGGCCACAACTTTTTTGTGATAATATATGCTTCCTTTTTGTGAAGCTTTCACTAGTTTTGATGTAACAAAGCTAAACTAAGTAAAATATATTTGGTTCATATAATGTGATGCTCCTTTTTCTTGAGAGTTGAGATGTGGAAAGAATTATCATGTCTTGCAACTTAGAGAGAAAACTTTGTTAATTTTTGCAATGTAATGCTTAGTGTATGGTTTAATTTTCTCTATACAATATATATTGTCTTGCAATTTTCTCTATAGAATGCTTAATGTATGGTTTAATTTTAATATCTAATATTTAATATTTGAATATACACATCTCTCGCTCTCTCTCTCTCTCTCTCTCTCTCTCTCTCTCTCTCTCTCTCTGCATCCACTGCGTTTATTAGGAAAGTAATTGGTGATGAAAAAAGGTTTGAGAATAATTTACATGTCCAATTTGTACTTAGAGAATTGCATGTAGATCATATGAAGAAAATTTAATGTTAAATGCATATGCGTTCATTTGGGTCTCTCTCTCTCTCTCTCTCTCATATATTATTATACTTGCTTTATTTTTGTGAACTTCATTTAGTTTATCTATATATACTATATTGTTCTTGAAATATCATATCAGGATAATTTAATGTTAACTGCATGTGAATTGGTTTGTTTTGTGTGTGTGTGTGTGTGTGTGTGTGTGTGTGTGTGTGTGTGTGAAGTCTTAATGACACCAATCTATAACATTCGAGAAAGTTATTGGTGAAATAACTTCGAGAGTCATTTAGATTTTGCAATTGTTTCAAGATAAATAAAGCTTTGACTAAATTCTAAGAGGCCTAAAGATATAGGTGTACGATGTATACATTTAGGTATGGTACTAAGAAGCCTAGAGTTATAGGTGTACTATGCATACATGTTCAAGTATGATATATTCTCTCGCTCCCTCTCTCTTGTGTTACTAGCTTTCTTTTTGTGAACTTTATTTGATCATATCAAGTTTATTTAATGTTAATTTGTGTGCATTGGTCTCTCTCTCTCTCTCTCTCTCTCTCTCTCTCTCTCTCTCTCTCTCTCTCTCTCTCTCTCTCTTTATGAATTCATGCTCAAGTATTATATATTTGGGTTTAAGTTATAGGCTTTGGGGGATCACTTAATGGTTAGAATTTTTCTATATAATTATATAAAATATAAAAATATAAAGAGGGGACCTCCAATTGAAATATCAAAACATTGATTTGGGTTTGTCTTAATTTTGATTTTGATTGCTAGCATTCCTTGCACATAGGAACACTAGGTCGATTTAAATTACTACAGTGTTTTGAATTATGTGATTCTACTTTTCAGTTCTACTTTGACCATGTGCATCACAGTGTCTTTTTGAAAATACGAATACCAATTAGGTCTCTCTCTAAAATAAAGCATGACCTCTCTTGCCATACAGATTCTGTGAGAATCCAATCAACAAGGGATTTTCACATGGAACAACTAGTAGAGATTATATGTTGTGCGTTCATAGGCATACACTCAACTCTATGCAACATAGATGACAACAAATTGCTAGGCTTATAGGACTCAAATGGTTTGAATACAAACAAAGCATGATTGGAGGGGGCACGGAGAGATATGCTCTATTATAGTTGGGTGTGAGAACATTTCACAAAGAGGATCTCTAAATCGTGATAACTTGATTCATGCAAAAGTTTAGAGTTTGATGCATGGCATTCAAAATATACATTCTCATGTGGGAATTTTAAATGGGAAGAATGAATTGATTGAGTGATAGTTTGTTGTAAATTATAATTGCAATGTTAAAAATCACAAGAAGCTAGAAAATCATGTGATTAACGAGTTGCATGTTAATAATGTTCCAACTTTTAGTCCCCAAAATGGAGGTTTCTACTCCATTTTACATTCTTTACGTGTAATGGACATTCATTTTGCAACTACAAAATTGCTATTTCAAGACCCAATTGTGCATTCCATGGGAAGTCTTTCTGAGATATGTGAGTGATGTTCAGCTAAAATATGGAGATGGGAGACTCGAGTGCAAGAATCAATTTTGTTTGCCAAACATTGTTGTCGAAATGAAAAAGTAATATTGCTACCGTTGCAACATCCACCGCAACCATTGCATGATTTGTTGCATGGTGTGCATCCTTAGAGTGGAGTATTTAAAAATAATATACAAGCATATAACAATGCTCTTGCATTTGTGTCACTTGGTGCCAATGTTGATGAGTTTTTGTTTGTTGTTGCAAGGAATCCTTATACCATTAGAGTGCATTGCTCTGTTTATCATCGTATTGGTTCTATTCTTCCTAATGTGCAACAACAAGAAAGGCCAAGATTTGCACAACTTTATGCTTATGATACCAAGCATGAGTTATCTAATCGATTGGGGGTTACACTTGATTTCTTACCAAATTTACTTGGGGAGCTTTAGTCTATGATGCATCGACACAATGTATATGCACAAGCTTTTAAATCTATGGGTATACAATTGCAAAATAATCCCTTGCATGATTTAAGAATTACTATTTTTGGAATTTAACAAACTAATAAATAGTACTTAACTCTAGTGGCAAACTGAGGTTGTAACTATCATGCCAGGACAAGGTGATGATAATATTTTGATCATTAAGATATACATGTTTATAGTCAAGATGGATGATGCATTGCTATTTCAAGCTTACCTATAGCGTATATGCAATGCTAAATATTCTTCTTTTTTCTATGGGTGATTATGGTTGGCACATAAAGGTACATTATAGTAATGTTAATATTCTAGTTAATATATATGAATTGTCTAATAAGGACCATGTTACTTAGATGCAATTTTATGCATTTTAGCTTCAAGTGCATGAAGACACTAAGGTGTGCATGTTGCATGGTGGTCGATTGTTACAATAATTTATTGTTGATGCATATTGTAGTATAAAGCAATGTAAATTGGCTTGTATTATCAGAATCAATTAGTTTTATGCTTGGAAGTTTATAAAGGCTTAGTAGATATGATGGCAACAATAGATAGTGGGCCAATAGAAATGATTGGTGCCTTTGTTGGTAAAAGAGTGGTTTTGCCATCTTTTTTTACAGGCGGGCTAAGGTACATGTATCAATTGTATCAAGATGCCATGGCTATAGTGTAGAGTAAGGGGAAACCTAATCTCTTTATAACAATGACATGTAATCCAAAGTGGTCAAAGATAATTGATGCTTTGTTACTTAGAAAGACTATTTATGACCGTCCTAATTTGGTTGCTCTAGTCTTTCATAAAAAACATATTGATATGATGCATATAGCGTTGAAAAAAAATATGCTTGAAAATGTTGTAGGCTATGTTAGTATGATTGAGTTTCAAAAGTGAGGGCTACCGCATTCTTAAACTTTGCTAATTTTAGAGCAGCCTTTTAAACCCTTCAAAGTGTACCATTATGATAGATTTATTTGTATTGAGTTTCTTGATAAAGCAAAGTTTTCAGTTTTTTTGGAAACCATCTCAAAATGCAATGTCCATGGTCCCTATAGTGCATTGAATCCCAAAAGTCCTTGCATGGTGATGATCAATGTATTAAAAAATTTCCTCGAGATTTGTGAATATGAAAATTGTTGATAGCTCTAGATATTCCATCTACAAAAAATGGGATGATGAAAAAAAACACAATAAAGGGTAATACTACTGATAATTGTTAGACTTCAAGTACTTCAAGCTCTACTTCTATGTCTTTGGCGTGAATGGTCCTATTGAAACCTAAGGTTGTAGTTCTTGTTTTTAGTGATGACTAATATACATGAAAAAAAAATGTAGAGTGTGTGTGAGCTCTCTGCTCAGCACTGTTGGCTCCAACTACTCTTACACTTCAAACATGGTATTAGAGCGTGGTTTTAACTAAGAGCAATTATAACCAAGAGCTGAATATGGACTACACTAAATGACAATCTCATCATGGAATAGTGTGAACAGTAGCGCGGTTCAGTGTGTGGACTCAGAAATTGCACTTATCTCTCTTGGCTGCTGACAGCATGGATAACATCTGAAGAGTGCACTTATCTCTCTTGGTTGACAATGTGGGCAGCTAGAACTAGTGTGGACTGTGGCGTATCCAATCTAAAGTAGCGTGACATCAGCATGGATTGCATACAGTGCACATGGATTGCATACAGTGCGCCAGAGTTCATAGCATGATCTAAAGTGGAGATCACACCTACACTGACCAAGATCATGAAGCTCTCCTGGAAGCTCTACCTGGTGACAATGTGGGGTCCAATGTTAAGAATGTTGCTGTGAAGGATCTCAAGCATGGGTTTGTTGCCTTGGACTCAAAGAATGATCCTGCTAAGGAGGCTACCAATTTCACGTCTCAAGTGATTATTATGAATCATCCCAGTCATATTGGTAATGAATATGCCCCTGTTCTTGACTGTCACACTTCATACATAGCTGTGAAGTTTGCTGAGATTTTGACCAAGATTGATAGGCGTTCTGGCAAAGAGCTGGAGAAGGAGCCTAAGTTTTTGAAGAATGAAGATGCTGGGTTTGTGAAAATGATTCCTACCAGCAAAAGGCATGATGCTGTGTAAACATGCTTTGCAGAAAGAATGTGGCAAATCCGGATAGATGTGATACCATCAAGCTTCTCCTTGTCTACAATGGGTATATGTGTCAATAGTTGGTTGGCATCATTGCAAGCCTATTAGAGCTCAATGGCTACAATTCAGGAGAGTGATATAATCAGAATCTGAAAGGTTCATCCATATTCAGTGGTTAATGCAAAAGGAATAGAACTTGTAAGTTGAGCACAAATGTTGGCATTGAACTTGTCATGCAACTTATGTGGTTGAATATTTGGGCAAACAACTTGAGAGAATAGTTGCATGTCATATGTTGTAAAGAAGCTTGGACAGGTTGTTATTTTACTGCCAAATAGCTCACTATAGCATGTCTTGATGCTCATACATGTGTGAATGCTGCTATATGATTATGCCTTGCTATTTGAGTTGCTATGGGCACAAATTGTGAAATAAGGTTGTGTTGAATACTGCAATTTTCTGAAATTTTAGATTGTTGAAAGGCTTTTTTACATAAATATGGGAAGCTTGTGTTACTTCTATGATCACAATGCTTAAGTGTTGATGCTAAGCTAAGAGTATACATGTTGAAACATGTTTGGACAAGTTTGGAAGCTTAGATAACGTGTATATTACAATGAATTTACTGTTGAAAATAGGAGGATTGAAACTGTCCTAAACATACAGTGAATAGAATAATTGTTTTGAGCAGAGGGTGTGCTGAAAATTGTCATAAACAGTTGTAGGCTGAAATTGAACTGTAAAAAATGTTTGGTTTGTAGGTAGCCAGGCAAGGTTTACACTATGGCAAATGTTGACAGGACAGACAATATTACCCAGATTGTGGGGGAGAAATTGGACGGCCATAATTATGCCATATGGAAGTTTTGCATGGAGAACTTCTTAATTGGGAAAGGATATTGGGAGTTAGTGATTGGAGTAGAAGCCAAACTTGAGCTCCCAGAGAGACCTACAACTAATCAAAGACGACTACATTGAGCTTGGACAAAAAGAGCTTGCAGGGTGCTGCACTAGCTGTCTCTATGCATATCAGATGCCATGGTAATGCAGATAATGAACTGTAGCTCTCCTAAGGATGCTTGGGACATCCTGGTCAAGTACTATGGCACGACCAAGTGCCAGAAAGATCCAGTTAAAGCAAAAATTTAACAATATGGAGAGAAAGAGCAGATCTATACAGGATTATGTCATGGAGATCAAGACCATTGTAGATCAGCTGGTATCTATTGGATCATAGGTTGAAGATGAAGACATGGTTGCTGTGACTTTGAATGGCTTGGGGCCCGAGTATAAGTCTTTTGATACTTCTATGTCTGTGCAGGCTGAAATGCCTAATTTCAATGAACTGGTTGCATTGCTTATCCATGAGGAGGTTAAACTTGGCTTAGTTGCAGGGTCAAGAAGTTTCAAAAGTAAGGATGCAGTCTTTTATTCTAATCAATGAGGTAGTGGCAGCCATGGTAGAGGCTATGGTTCTGGTAGAGGAGGCTAGAAAAATGCATCCTATGGCAATAACAACCAGCAGGTATCGAATGCAAGAGGTGGTGGAAACTTTAGAGGCAGAGGGAGATCTAGCCCTAGAGGCAGAGGCTCCTGGTAGTAGCAACAGCATCTACCTGACAATCCGAATAAGAATAAGGATTGTCATTATTGTGGGAAGTATGGTCATATTGCCAAGGACTATTGGAAGAAGCGGGGCAATCAGAAGGGAAAACAACATGGACATTTTGCTATGTCCAATCATGCAGATGATGCTTCTAGAGATAGATTGTTTGCCATGCAGTATGTGAAAGACAGGGCTGCTGAAAAATCCATTGATGATGCAGTATGGTACATTTGATTTAGGAGCATCAAACCACATGACCCCTCACGGTGATTGGTTCACTGACATGGTAGCTAAAAGACAAGGCTATGTATGCACATGTGATGACCCGCAGCATAGCATTGAGCGTAAAGGCAAAGTGCCTCTTGTGGTTCATGATGGCAAAAAGAAAAATTTGCATGATGTACTGCATGTCCCATCGATGACGAAGAACTTACTGTCAGTCAGCGGAGTAGAACTTCCAAGTTAGGTTCAATAAGCATGGTTGCTTTATTGAAGAGTTTGGAAATGGATGCAAGTTGATTGTTCGCAGTCACAGGAATGGCAGAATGTTTACTCTTGATGCCACTTTGCCAGAGCTGAATTCAGCTATGTTTGCCCATGGTTCTCGCATTGTCAGAGATTTGGAAATTTGGCATAAGAGAGTGGGACATGTGAATTTGCAGAGGTTGCAAATTATGCAGAAAAAACAGCTTATTACAAGTTTACCCAAGTTCCAATACACAGACATTGGTCATGTATGCGATGCTTGCTAGTTTGGCAAGCAATCAAGGTTGCCATTTATCAGGCATGTAAAGCATAGTACAGGTCTATTGCAATTAGTGCACTCTGATGTTTGGGGGCCAGTCCATAATGCATCTATGGGAGGCTCGAAGTACTATGTGGCATTCATTGATGATTACAGTCACTATACTTGGGTGTATATTCTGCAGACAAAGGATGAGGTGTTTGTTGTTTTTCAACAGTTTAAAAAGCAAATTGAAAAGGAATTTGACTGCTATATCTCTTGCTTGAGATTAGACAGCGGTGGGGAGTATGTGTCAAATGAGTTTGATAATTTTCTGGTTGAAAATGGCATACATAGGCAACTTACCTGCAGTTATACTCCACAGTAGAATGGAGTGGCCGAACGTAAGAACAGGGTATTGATGGAAGCTGCTCGTACCATGATGAACGAGAAGAAGATGCCGCTCTATTATTGGGCTGAGGTTGTTATGACAGCCATGTATATCTTGAATCGGACTCCCACTACAGGTATTCATGAGATGACACCGTTTGAGAAGCTGTATGGCTATAAGCCGGATGTAAATCACATGAAAGTCTTCGACTGTCTTGTTTATGTGCACATCCCAGATAAGAAAAGGAAGAAGATGGATCCAAAAGCACATAAGTGTGTATTCATTGGATATTCACAGGAGAAGAAGGCATACAAATGCTATGATCCCTCTACCAGGGAGACTTTGGTGAGCAGGGATGTTATCTTTGATGAGATGGCCTCTTGGTATGTATCACCGGATGCAGTGCCATCAGATACGCCTTTTACTCATGTATCTACAGCTAATTTGCAGTAGAGTAATGTTATGATAGGTCCTAGTGGTCAGATAGTATCTCCTTGGACAGGTAGATTGAGGAGCTTTGGCTCACCGTCTACTAACACCAGTATTATGTCAGTGAGGGGGAGATATGATATCTTGGACATCAAAAGAAAAGAAAAAGCTATTGAGGATGCATCTGGTATGGTGACACCTGGCAGGATGACTTCTGGGTATGAGTTTGCTGACACATTAGATAGTGAGCTTGGTATTTCAACTGTCTATACGCCTGGCACGAGGCAGAGCAGGTACATTCCGCCTCATGAGAGAGGGGAATCGAGCAGTGCACCACAGCCTAGACACTCGCAGAGGGTCAGATATCCTGTTGATAGGTTGATGTACAAGACTACTCTGCAAAGCACTATGCTTATATGACAAAAGTGATGGAGATCAAAGAACCAAGTACATATGCTGAAGCAGTAAAAGATAAGAACTAGTGTGCAACTATGGATGAAGAAATGAATGCCTTGGCTGAAAATAAAACATGGGATCTTGTGCCATTGCCTAAAGGGAAAAAGACCATTGGCTGCAAATGATTCTACAAAATCAAATGCAAGTCGGATGACAATGTGGGAAGGTACAAAGCTAGGCTGGTTGCTAAGGGGTATGCCCAACAGTATGGACTTGATTATGTCGAAACATTCAGCCCTGTTGCCAAGATGGCAACCATACGCACTGTGATTGCTTTGGCTGCTGCTAGAGGCTGAAAATTGCAGCAGATGGATGTGAAGAATGCATTTCTCAATGGTAACTTGGCAGAGGATGTCTATATGGATCAGCTGGAAGGGTATGTACACTCTGATTTTCAACACTATGTATGCAGACTTAAAAAGCCATTGTATGGGCTGAAGCAGGCTCTGAGAGCGTGGCATGCAAGGATTAGTAACTGCTTGCAAAGCTTGGGATTTGCTATTGGCAGGGCTGGTCACAATCCATTTACAAAAAAAATTGATAGTGGCTTGGTAGTGCTCGTCATATATGTTGATGATTTTATAATCACTGGTGATGATGACTTGGACATACAGCATGTAATGAAGATGCTGAAAACTGAATTTGGAATGAAAGACTTAGGTGATTTGAAGTATTTCTTGGGCATTAATGTGGTTACAGCTGAAAATGGTTTATGGTTGATGCAGAAGTACTATGCTATGGAAATATTGAAGAAGTATGGCATGGCTGAATGCAAACCACTGGATACACCTCTTGACCAGAATGTAAAGCTAGACATGAGCATTGGGGCTGAAGTTGAGGATGTGACTATGTACAGGCAGATGGTTGGCAGTCTGATTTACTTGACCATCACCAGGCTTGACTTGAGCTATGTTGTAGGGCTCATAAGCCAATTTATGTAGAAGCCCAGAAAGCCGCACTTGGATGCCGTTAGATGCATTATGGGATATGTGAAGTCCACTGTAGATTATGGGATGTTCTATGTGAGAGATAAGCCCTTGAAACTGGTTGGATACATGGATGTAGATTGGACAGGATGCTCATATGACCATAGATCTATAAGTGGCTATGCTTTCGGGTTTGGAAGCGGAATTATCAGCTGGGGCAATAAGAAGCAGCCTACAATTGCATTGAGGCAGAGTACAAGGGTGCTGCATTGGCAGCATGTGAGATTGTATGGCTGCTCAAGCTTATGGTTTATTTGGACATACAGGTGGATGCTCTAGTGACTTTGCTATGTGACAATCTTAGTAGTGTACTCCTGGCCATGAATCCAGTATACCATGCCATGACAAAACACATTGAGGTACACTACTACCTCATCAGAGAGATGGTTCTTGCAGGGAGAGTTGATCTCATGCATGTGAAGACTGATGAACAAGTTATGGATATCTTTACCAAGTGTCTGGGTAAAGATAAGTTCAGTGTTTTTAGATAGCTGCTTGGTGTACACATGCTGTCTTGAGCTTGAGGGGGAGTGTTAGACTTCAAGCACTTCAAGCTTGCTCTACTTCTATGTCTTTGGTGTGAATGGTCCTATTGAGACCTAAGGTTATAGTTCTTGTTTTTAGTGATGACTAATGCACATAAAAAAAAATGTAGAGTGTGTGTGAGCTCTCTGCTCAGCACTATTGGCTCCAACTACTCTCACACTTCAAACATTGATGGGTTGTTCCATACAATACTTAAGTAAAAAATACAATGCATATATAAATGTTGAGGTATGCTCAACAGTGGTAGCTGTTAAGTATTTGTACAAGTATATACACAAGGGACATGACCATGTAACCATCAAAATTTTTGCTAGAAACTCAAGGTTGAATGGTATGAGCATTCATGAAGTGGACGAGATCAATAGTTATTTAGATGCATGGTATGTTTCTGCTTTGGAAGCATGTTGGCAAATATATGACTATGCATTGCACAATGAGAAGCCTGATATAAAGGGGTTGCAGGTACACTTGCTTGATGAGAATTGTGTGGTGTTTCACGATACACACAATATATCAAAATCTTATGTAAAATGAAGATATCAAGAAAACTACTCTTATGAAATGGTTTGTATGCAATTATTTTCATCCAAAGGCTTGAGCTATTTATTCACTATATCAAGACTTCCCAATGTTGGGTGTGGAATGCACAACAAAAAATGTGGACTAAGAGAAAGCATGAAGATACATGTGGTCGAATATACTTTGTGCCACCTATGTGGTGAGTGTTATTACTTGCAAATGCTCTTAATAATGTCATGAGGATGTACGTCTTTTGAGGATTTATATACTGTTGGTAATGTGATGTACAATATTTTTAAGGAGGCTTGCATTGCAAAAGCCATGTTAGAGAGTTATGATGAGTGTGCTATGTGCTTGGAAAAAGCTTCATTGTACAAATTGGTGCCCAATTTTGTGCTTTATTTATTGCAATTTTGGTCTTCTGTGAGCTTGGTCAGCTTGGTTAGCTTTGGGATAGGATTATAATACCAATGGTAGAGGATATATTGTATAAATATGTAGTGAGAACATGTGCATGTATCTTCCATAGTTCTACAACAAGAGTCATTGAAGATGGCTTTGTTGCATCTTCAAGATCTTTTATGTCAACATGAGTGAAGATTGTTTGACTTTGATGGATTGCCAAAACCTCAACGAACAAATTGACAGTTGTGTGCTAGTCCTCCTTTAGAAGATAAATATACATATAATATACTAGAGCAACATAGAGTTTGTGTTTTTATGGAGGAAATGTTGAATGACAGACAGAGAGTTGCATATAATGTAGTTATGGATGCTTTTGGTGCAAACTCTAGGGATATTTTTTTAAAAATATGGTCTCGACAAATCTGGGAAGACATTTCCTTGTAAGTGTATGCTTGCTAAGCTACCCAATGATCATCATATAACATTCGCAACAACATCATTTGGCATTGTTACTTTGCTTCTGCTAGGTGGCTGTACTACTCACTCAAGATTTAAAATTCCATTAGAACGAAGCAATCGATCCACATGTAATATTCTTGTTTAGAGTGATCTTTCTCAACTGTTTAGACAAGTGAACCTTGTTTTGTGGGTTGAGGCTCCCATGATGCAAAAGTATGTATTTGAAGTAGTTAATAGAACTAAGGGATATTATGAGTTGTCATAAACCATTTGGTAGAAAGGCCACTTTACTTGGAGGTGATTTTAGACAGAACTTACCCGTTGTGATGAAGGGCTCCCATAAAGATATTGTTAATGTGGCACTATATTACTCTCATTTGTGGTAGTATGTTAAAGTGCTAAGGTTATGTGAAAATATGCAGATGTCAATAGTTGGTCATGTAATCGATAATGGATTCATTAGTTGGATTTAGGGGATAGAGGATGGAGTGGGCATTACAGAAAATTATGATAAGTGACGTATCCCACGGTGAGAGAATTTGAAATATATTTTAGTGAGCTTGCTATACTTATGGCATGGAATACAAAGGTGGCTTCTTTGAATCATCATGCATTGCAATTGATGCCAGGAGAGGTTATGCAGTACTATAGTGTGGATTCAATTGCAAAGATGAATGGTAGCTCATTTTTGTAGTCTGTAGAGTACACTTAAGTACACTAGAACTATAGTGTGGATTCAATTGCAAAGATGAATTGTAGATCATTTTTTAAGTCTATAGAGTACACTAGAACTTGGAGGCAGATTTCCTCCCCATTTGTTATTGCTAAAGATGAATGCATCTATTAGTCTACTTCGAATCTTAAATCCATGAAAAGATGTGTGCAATAGCACACAGGTGATATGCAAGGCATTCAATAAAAAGGTGATAGACACCGAGATAATAATAGTAAATAAATGTAGGGAAATTAGTTTTTATTCCTAGTACTTTGTAATTTCCATTTACTATAAAGTAGAGGCAGTTTTCTATTCGATTGGCATTTGCTATGATGACCAATAAGTCACAAGGCAAGACTTAGTCTATTGTTGGTCTTTATTTAAAGACATCAATGTTTATACATGGACAATTGTATGTTCCATTTTTCAAGGGTGAAATCCTCATACGATGTGAAAGTCTTGCCATATGAAAATGGAGGGGCTATGAATGTCACGGTGAACATTGTATACAAGGATGTACTTCAGAAGATGGAGTGAGGTGTATTCCTTATTTGTAGAGATATATATAGAGATGCATCTTTGGAGGGTGGAATTATGTATTACTTTTTTATAGAGATAAATCTATTGAAATTTGATGGCTTCATAGTTATTGCTTGGCACATGTGTGCAATGGCCTTTATGCCATGTGTGGTTGGCATATACAAGGTAGTAATTGATTATTTTCTATACTATATTAAGTATTTACTATGAAGCTAAGGCAGTTTTCTATTCAATTCGCATTTTCTATGATGATCAATAAGTCTCAAGGCCGGTCTTTATTTAAAGACACTAGTGTTTACACATGGATAATTGTATGTTGCATTTTCAAGGGTGAAATTCTCATACAGTATGAAAGTCTTACTAGATGAAAATGGAGAGGCTATGAATGTCATGATGAACAGTGTATACAATGATATACTTCAGAAGATGTAGTGAGGTGTATTGCTTTATTGCAGAGATGTGTACAAAGATATATCTTTGGAGAGTGGAATGATTTATATTGCTTTTTTGTAGTGATATATTTATTGAAATTTGATGGCTTCGTAGTCACTGCTTAGCATGTGTGAAATGGTCTTTATGCCATGTTTGCTTAGCATATACTCAGTAGTGATTGATTTTTTCCTATATTACATTTAAGTATTTTCTTGACCTTTGGAGATGACTACTCCAAGTTGGGGCTATTATCTAGGATGTGAGTATCACAAGGAACTATAGTAGTACATCTTACGTGTAGTAACAACGCATGATATTATAAGAAGACCGTTTGTAAGGATCATCGATCATTTGTATGATTATATCAATATAGAGATTTTACTTCCAACTTTTATTGAGGTGGTATATTGTAGATATACTCAATATTTTCAAGTACACATGGGTGAAGCTGAAGAAGATAAGAGATTTCAATGATCTCACACTGATAGAATACTAAGGGGATGACTGAAATATGAAATCAAGGACCTTGGTTGTTTTGTGACTCTACGTCATGCTATAACAATGCCTAGTGATGAGTGGTTTAGAGTTGTTAGGCTAGGTATTGTTATTCTAAAGTTAAATAATCTTTGTCAATTGTTGAATATATTTATATTTATATTTACATTGTGGCTTTCTACAATTTTAGCTACAAAAAAGAGAGGAAAGACTATCATGTTTCTTGTGCCATCATCAAAACAAGGAGTAGCTAAGTGTGACCTGCTTCACCTGTCCATGTTGTGTTAGAGAATGAAAATTTTCCCAATGATGCTCCAAGAAAAAAAAAGCTCCATTTTGGTTAGCCCCCATGGAAATTTTTTGCTTTTTTGTTCACACATTGTCGTGCCAGTACACGGACACGATGTGAAAAACTCTAGAATGCATCATCATCCGACTTTCTTATTAATGTTGAGAGTCAATGTGATTTGAGTCATTAGTGCTAGTGTCTATGGCATGGATTATCCAAAAATACTAGATTTTTGGATAATTTTACCCTAATTTTTTATATTATTTATTGTAAAAATATGAAAAAGAGCTTCTAGATTAGGATGGCATGCAAAAAGCAAGTTACTTTTTTAGCCAATTATGGGATTTTTCATAAAAAAGACAGATTGGCGAAATCGCAAGCATCACGATCACTATTGATAGGTTGAAAACTACACTTTGAACTGGAAGAGGAAGAAGAAGTGATCTGGGACATCCCTGACCAAGTGTCTTACAGTTTTACCCCCCTTTCGAAGCCAACAGAGCCATCAGATTTGGGTTTCGAGCAGTAGAGAAGGAGCTGTTATTTTTTATCCACGTTTTTGTACTACGAGGGATCTCTAAGAGATCTAATACCTAGAGAGTGCTTCTGAGTAGTGCTAGACAAAGGATTTCAAGTTCTGTCAATACATATTGATTTGATTGATTATGCTTTGTCATTATTGTGTTTACCTCTTGTGTATTCTTTATCTTCTCTTCCATCTCTTATCTCTACTTCCTTCTGGTGGATTCGACCTTTCGACAAAAATCCCTTCGACATTGGTGAACTAGACGTGAAAGGTCATCAAAAGAAGGACAGACAAGATGGGAGAACCTTTGAACACAATCTCCAATGATGGTTTTGCAACAGTTGGTGCAAAATATGAATATGCAGGTATGTTTTGCAACAGTTGGTGCAAAATATGAATATGCTTATGCAGGTACAATAACAACAACAAGTGATGCAAGCTTCTACTCAAATAGAAAGTATTGTGATGAGTGCTTTGCAAGCAGTTGAGCATGAGGTGAAGTTATTTAATGGCAAGAATGTATTTGCATATGTACATACCTATGCTCAAAAGATAGAATTCTTTGGAGTGGCTCAACTCACATGGAGTTGATATTTTGTACGTGTTACTGTACATGAACTGAAAGTACAGATTACTAAATTATACATGCAGGATGTTGACTAGGTAGCTTTCAAGAAGACACTCAGGAAAGAATTTTACATTGAGGATACTAGTTTGATTACGCACAAGACTTTTCAGGAGTGGGTTTTACAACCCAATAAGGGTCTTGTGGCTACAGAATTGGTAAGAGAATTTGAAAGTCGATTTGATCAGTTGGATCTTCCAGAATAGCAAGCTCTTGCAAGTCAGAAAATTAAATTGTTTCTACATGGAGTTGATCTTGAGCTTCAAGAGAAGCTTGATGATTTGCTGGAGGATCAAACTACAGAGACATGTCTTAAAACAAAGTGGAGACATGTCAAGTAAGTTGTTACTACACTTATGAAGAAGCATATAAGAAGAGAAAGATTACATGTTTCTAGCCTGCCCACTGTTACGGGCAGCAAGACAGTTGACGTATCCAGTAAGCCACCCACTTCTGTGGATAACCCTATGGCTGTACCTGCTATTGTTCCCTCTATTAGGGAAGATGTCTTGGATGAATTGGTCAAAGGCATGTGGGATCTTCAATTGAAGGTTGCAAAATTGGATGAAAAAGGACAATAGGAAAGGGGACGGGTAGTAGCCTTTAAGCCAAGAAAAAGATGTATGTGGTGTGATAGTTTGCAGCATGAGAGAAAGGATTGTGCTACCTATCAGGAGGCCTTAGCACGACAGCTCATCTTTTGGAAAGATGGTAAGATCCATGCACAAGAAACGGGATTGTCTCTTGCTTTGAATTTTGGAAAGAGAGGTATGCAGAAGTTGTTGGAAGACTTGGATATTCGAAATGCTTATGCGACAGTACATGCTTCTACTTTTGGTCTACGGTTGGATGGAATGCATGACCAAGTGATGGTTGGGGTCCAAAGGTTGAAATATGGACACATGCTTTACATGCAGCTGAAAAGAGAAAGGTTACTAATAGTGAAATGTCTCATGTAGGGCAAGACATTCCTAACATAACTGGTTGGGAATCACCGGTAGATGTATATTCAGTGTATGCATATTTAGCAAAGGTACAAAACACGGATGTACTTGTGGAAGAAAAATGAAAGAGAGACAAAGATAATGCTGGGACATCTAAAAGAATGACAAGAAGAAGTGTGGATCAGCCTAAAGCTACAAATCAGCCACCTCTCGAGCATGTTATGGAAGAGGTCAGTCTCAGAAGTAAAAATAGGATAACAAATAAGAGGGCAAAAAGAAGGGCAAGCAGCCAGGATATAAGTTATAGTCTGACATTGAGATAGCCACAGATCTTAAGAAGGTTCTTGAAAAACGGATCTTAAATAGTCAGGTGGAATTCACCTTGGGAGAGGTGCTTGGCATCGCCAAGCGAGAATTTCATGATGAGATCATTGACAGAATTAAGAGGAAGCGTAAGTTTCTTGGTGATACCACTAGTGCATTGTTGCAATTTGAAGAGGAAACTGGTTTGTTGGGTATTCGGGCTGAATATGAGCATGAAGTAAGTACTGGATTATCTATGCAGGATGCTACTAATTAGTGGACATCATATGGAAAAGAGAAGAAAGTGGTTGAAAATGCATTGTCTTATAGCAATATGCATGATGGAGCAAGGCAGATGCAACAATATGGGGAAGAGACTCTAGGATTTGTTCCTCGAAGTCACTACACAAGGAATCATTGGGCTAGGGCTACCACTGACACGATAGTGAAAATAGGGAAACGTAAAACTCCTTGTGTTGCTTTACTTGACCATGGATGTGAGATAAATGTCATTGAGCATGGATTGTGTGAAAACAGTGTATGGCATATAGACACTGATCATGGTTGGCATATGAGGGCGACAAATATTTCTTAGAGAGAGCTTTATACTGCATGTCCTAATGTAGACAATTGGTGATATACAAGAAGAGCAACACTTCTTTGTGTAAGATAATTCCTCATATGCAGTGATTTTGGGGTAGCCCTATATTATAAGAGTGCGTATGGAAACAAAGGTGCTTGATGATGGTTCTGCTTATGTAAGAGTCAGAAGCAAGGATGGGAGGAAAGCAGTCCAATTTCTTACCGTTTGTGTTAATCATCCTAGAAATCGGGATACGCTTTGTCGAGAGTCTCCTTTGGTTCCAAATGCAAGGGAATTCAAAGACCTATATTTTCATTAAGCACTGCTATAATGCGGGGGCTACATTAGTGCTGTTTAGAGGATGTACTCACCTCTTGATGAAATGAAGCATGTATTTACTATTGGTTATTCTCAGCTTACAACAAACAATTCATGTTTGTTTAAGCTTATGGAAGCGATGTGCAAGGCTGAACGCATATTTATGAAATGGGCTACTAAGGAACTGAAAGCATTGGGACTGTTAGCTAAAAATGAAGGCATTTCATGCATCTTTTATGAGCTGAATATTAATGACACTATGACTGAAATTTCAGTAACTATACATGCAGGAAATGAGGCTAAAAACATAGTGTTGTTAGTATGTTCTTTGAACATGTATGATGTCATAGCATTGTTTGCTCATCATGAAGGATTACAATGGGTTGAAGCACTTGTGAAGACAAAGTATAAGATAGTTGATAAAAAGGTGAAACCAATTGCTTTGCCACTTCCACCAGAAAGTGAGGGTTTGTATGAAAAAGTGTCAAGGCAGCTAAGCTTAGTCCTAAGGATACAGGTTATCAGTTTACATTTGAAACATTACAAGAATTGAAAGTTGGTACAGAATGGTTTCTTTTGCTTGCTAAAAGAGACAGTTTCATGTGGATGTTGGCTAGGCATGGAAAGGCATTTGCATTTCAGCCAACTGAAATAGGTTGTGTGGATCCAAATGTTGTCTCTCCTATGGTAATATTTACTATGCCACATGTACCATGGAACTTGAAGAGGCCTATTCCAGTGCCTAAAGCTTACTTGCCAAAGCTGATGGATTTGCTAAATGAAAAGATTCATGCGAAGATCTTGGAGCCTTCTTTAGCCCCGTACTCAAATCGTTGGTTTACTGTGCCCAAAAAGAATGGGGCTTTGAGATTTATTCAAGACATGCAGCCAGTCCATAAAGTGGCCATAAGAAATGTGGGTGCAGATCCAGTGGTTGATGAATTTGCAGAGACTTTTGCAGGCAAAGCGATCTATTCTTTGGGTGATCTTTACTCGGGGTATGGCCAGTTTTAGCTTGCAATTGAAAGCATGGATATCATAACCATGAAGACTCCCATTGGGGTTAGTATGGATGTGTACTCTCTCGTAGGGTGCAACAAACTCAGTGGCACACATGACAAATGCTATAAATAGGGTACTCAGGGAGTTTATACCACAATTGACAATGCCCTTCTTGGATGATGTTCCAATCAAAGGATGTGTAGTGGATGAAAAGAATGAAGAGATGGATGCTCATGGATACAGATAGTTTGTTGCAGACCATATTGTGGATTGTGAGAGGATTTTGACACATCTAGAAGAGGTGCATTTAACTCTTTTCTATCTTTGGAGTTGAAGAGGTTTTAATTATTGGCCATATGTGTGGGCTCTATGGGTGAAGCCCATCACCAACAAAAATAGATGGGATTGATAGAATGCAAGATGTATACACGAATGTATTAGAGGTGCATATATTCTTGGGAGCATATGTGTTCTATTTGATATGGATTTCTCACTTTGCACATGTAGCTGATGCTCTATATCAGATTTTGAGAAAAGGTCAGAGATTTCATCGGGAAAGGAAGCATCAGAAAGCAATGAAGAAATTGAAGCATCTCTTAAAATCAGCTCCTACATTGAGAAAGGCCGACTATTCACATGGAAAGCCTATCATTATTATTGTTGATACAAGCCCAATCAGGATTGGATAGGCAATTGAGCAAGATGATGAGGAAGGGCAAAGATATGCAATTCACTTTGGTGCTAAAGTATTGATTGAACAACTGAGAAGATATCCACAGATTAAAAGAGAATTATGGGGAATTGTGATAGCTCTTAAATGTGATAAGGAGTATTTTATGGGTGCTCATGTAGTCATTGAGACCGATTGTTTGCTGATATTAGGTATGATTACTATTTGTGCTACTTCGAACATTGCTATGCTCCAGTGGATTGCATACATCAAATCTTTGAACCCTGAATTTTAGCATATTGCAAGAAGAGATAACCCAATGGCAGACATATTATCTCAAGCATGTTATGAGAATGAAGATGGGATGATGGATGAAGAGGAAGAAGATGACTTTCTTGCGGCTAAAAATGATGTTGCAAGAGTGAATTTAGTAATGCAAGGTGTTGCTACAGCATTAACAGAAGCTTGGACAACAAATAGAAGACACTTTAGATGTTTTTGCATCTTGTGTAAAAGTGTTTCTGGAAGACAAATATGTAGGAGAGTGGCTAAGAATTGGTCAATACCTCAGTACATTAACAAAGAGAGATGAATGGTCAGATGAGGAGTTTAAGAAGCTCAAGAGGAAAGCCTATGGGTTTTTCTTAAAAGATGGATACTTATGGAAACATGCTAAAAAGAAACAGGGTATGCCATTGTGAGTTTTGGGTGATAGAGCTTCACAAGTAAATGTTATGCAAGAATTTCATGAAAGCTTATGGGTTGGTCATAGAGGTGTTTGGGGTACTTTTGCAAAGATCAAAGAAAGATATTGGTGGCAGGGTATATATAGGGATGTTGCTCACTTTGTGGAAACATGTACGACATGTCAAATGTATTCATCTGTGAGACATCGAGATGGATTGCAGCCCATATATCCATTGTCTCTTCATTTTAAGTGGGTGGTGGATTTAGTCACAATGCCTACAGGTCTTTGGCAAATGAGATATCTTGTTTTTGCTCATGAAGACTTGACTGATCAAGCGGAAGCGAGAGCTCTACATACTACGATAACAAATGCTATGTGTACTTTTCTCTTAGAAGAGATCTTTTGTTGATATGGCTCTGTGAGAAAAATTATTTCAGATAGGGGTGAGCTGGATACAAATGAAACTCGTGATTTCTTTACACGGTTGGGGATAAAGCTTGCTTTAACTTTAGCCTATAACCCTGAAGGAAATGGAAAAAGTGAAAGAGGTCATCCACCTATTGTGAAGGCATTGGCAAAAGCATGTGGAGAGAAGGTAAAAGAGTGGCCACGATTTCTCCCTTATGCTTTGTGGGCTGACAGAACCATTCATAGTGCTGTTACAGGATATATGCCTGCAAAATTGATGTATAGTCAAGAACCTATCATGCCGATAGAAGAGATGACAGTCACATGGAGTGTACTACCTTGGGAGGAGGAGTTGAATTGAGAGGAGTTGTTGGCCTTACGCATTAGAAAGTTGGAAAGAAAGTCAGAAGACATAGAGGCAGCAATTGCAAAATTAAGGGTGGCAAGGATACATAACAAAAAACGGTTTGACAAAAGACATAGACTGAGACTAAGAACCATGCAAGATGGGGATTAGGTATTGGTTTATGATAGCAGTTTCGACAACCAGCATATTGCCATGCGTAAAGTTTCCAAAAGATGGTTTGGACCCTATATGCTAAGATAGGTGTTTGATTGAAATAAATGAGCCGGATGGGACAACCATAAAACTTTCGGTAACATGAAAAAGAATCAAATTATTTAAGAGACAAGAATCTAATGCCTATGAGTTGCAAGAATTGGAAGAAAACAGTGGCCATGATACAGGGGATAGCCAGGAAGATATGGAAGATGAAGAAGCAAAGGATATGATTGTAGAGGATGAGGAGGACTCAAAATCTAGTGATAACTAGGAATTTGGCACATACCGGAGGATGTGCAAGTTCAGAGGGGGTGGGTGTTGTGCCATTATACGGATACGGTGTGAAAAACTCTGGAATGCATCATCCAACTTTCTTATTAATGTAGAGAGTCAATGTGATCTGAGACATTAGTGCTAGTGTTTGTTGCATGGATTATCCAAAAATAATAGATTTTTGGATAATTTTAGCTTATTTTTATATTATTAATTGTAAAAATCCGAAAAAGTTAGAAAAGCTTATAGATTAGGATGGCATGCAAAAAGCAAGTTGCTTTTTTAGCTAGTTATGGGATTTTTCATAAAAAAGACAGATTGGCAAAATCGCAGGCGTCGCAATTGCTATTGACAGGCTGAAAATTGCACTTTAAACTAGAAGAGGAAGAAGAAGTGATATGGGAGATCCTTGATTAGGTGTCCTGAAGTTTGGCCCCCCTTCCGAATCCAACAGAGCCATTAGATTTGGGTTTCAAGCATCAGAGAAGGAGCTGTTATTTTTTATCTACGTTTTTGTTCTACGAGGGAGCTCCAGGAGATCTAATGCCTGAAGAGTACTTCTGAGTAGTGTCAGACAAAGAATTTCAGGTTTTGTCAATATATATTGATTTGATTCATTGTGCTTTGTCATTATTGTGTTTACCTCTTGTGTATTATTTATGTTCTCTTCCATCTCCCATCTCTACTTCCTTCTACCTCTAATCCCCGGTGGATTCGACATTTCGATAAAAACCCCTCCGACAACGTTGGGGCCCTTTTTGTAAAATTTGGATACAATTACATAGGCACAATTAAAGAGTAATGCTTCGTGGTTTGTTGATAGATATGAGGTTTGTAATTGATTTTAAAATGTTATACACTTAACTTTGTGGTGCAAAGTTCTTAGCGCAGTCTCCATTCTTGGAACACTTAAACTTTGTGGTGCATTTCATATATCTTTTGTTTATGATCCATTTCAACATAGCAATGTTATTTCTAATTGTAACATCCAAGGATCATATAGAGCTACTTCTAAATATCACACAAAGTAATTGTGGATATAAGTTCATAGGTTTGGTCCATAAAAGTCATTACACATATATAAGAGTCTCTATACACCTTTATGCATGCATATACGAGAGAGAGAGAGAGAGAGAGAGAGAGAGAGAGAGAGAGAGAGAGGGATAAAAAGGGGTTGGAAAAGAGAGAGACTGGCAAAAAATAGTGAGAGAGATTCAAAAAAGAGAGAAAATAGTGAGCACACGAAGCAAGATAGCTAGGTTTGTTTATTAGTTGATTGATATGACTATTAGACATTCCTAAAACGTGGTAGCATCATGCAAGCTGGCTCTAGATGCATTGAAGCATTTCAAATTTAGTTTGTTACACATTGCTTCAAGAGCTTTATTTATTTAAGTGAGTTATATACGAAGAGAAGCAATGTCATGTTGCAAACTTCTATTTTGAAATGAGCAATGAGGCTTGTCCGCCGTGGCCAAAAATGAAGCTTATGTTTGACAAGGCAAGAATAGGTGAGGAGTATAGAAGGTTGAATGGCCATGCTTCCCGGTGGAAGAATGGAGTGTTAGTGGACTTCGGACTTTGGGGAACGGCCCATGGTGGACAACAAGGGAGATGTTAGGTTCCCATTTGTGTCCTGTTTATTTGTTGGAGTTTTGAGAGAGAGAGAGAGAGAGAGAGAGAGAGAGAGCATGTTTACGAAAAAAAAAAAAAGAGAGAGAGAGAGAGCATGCGTGTTTTACGAAAAAAAAAGAGAGGCTGAGGCACCAAAGCTGAGAACCTGAGAGAGAGAGAGAGAGAGAGCTAGCTGGCTCAGAATTGGGAGCCAACGAAGGATTGCCCGAATTGCCAGTCAGCAGGGGTCGCATCATAGCAGGTGAGGGTGCTGCCATCGCTTGTAGTGAGCATGAAGGAGAGCGATTGGCCATCCAGGTCTGCGTTGGCTTGCCAGTTCTGGCCCCAGTTGCGGCTCATGGGCTGCCAGCCTGTGTTGGAGCCCTTGATCGACAGCGCCACCACGTCCCCCGCCCCGCCGACGTTCGTCACCAGCACCAGATTGAAGAAGGAATGGCCATTCACTGTGAAGCGGATGCCCCCTTGCCTCTGACATGGTACCCTGCAGTCAGTCATGCGAAGCACTCCATTACATCGATTGCTTGCTGCTTCAGAAAAACAGCGGTCATTCTTTCGTTTTGGGCGTATTCACATAGTGCACTGGAGTCTTCTAATACAGTATATTCCTGCACATATGTTAATTGACTTTCAAGCACGCATGCAACTCACTGCCGGAGCTATACTGGATGCCAGACGTCGTTTGGTCAGATGGTATTTAATTCACAAGAGGTTTTTGACATTTTCCCAAGTGGGAAAAGGGGAAAAGAGGTCAGATGATATCTAATTCACAAAAGGTTTTTGACATTTTCCCAAGTGGGAGAAGGGGCTCTTTTACCTCCCTGTAGCATTTACCTCATAAGCCTCTGCTTGGGAGGCACCGCATACCTAGCTGGGTGTGGTTGGGGGCAGGGGGCTGCCGGCCGGGCACTTAGCTGGGTATGCGGTCGCTCCCTCACAGAAGCTCATAATGATGTTGGAATTCACAATGTGGGAAGTATAGTGGGAATTTGTCCGGAACTTCTAAGGCATGTACATATCATTGTGCTGGATTCCACATGCAGCTCACCTTAATATGCACAGGAGCTTTCTTTTATATGTCTATGATACCCAGCAGCAAATTGTACATGCATGTTAGCTAGCTACCTGCGGTACTGTATGGGAACTATGCCCCCAGTGTAGACTGCAATCCTCTGAAATGCTGGTTGCGCCATGTCAAAATGCTGCAGTGGAGGATTGCACCAGCCCCCATTTGTACTTGACAAGGCATAGTTCGGGGGACAGAAATTGGTAGCTGTTATGACCACGGAGGTTCCTGCTAGGCACCATTCAAAATCATCGAAGCATTTGATCTCAAAACATGCACCGCAGGTCAAACCACCATTGAAGAGTGCAGTGCTCACAGCAGCTGTATTTGTCCCATAGCCTTGTGAATAGAGGTCTCCATACCCACATGCTCCATCTGCAACATATCAAGGTAGTGTCAGGATAAGGATATCCCTCTCAATTTTTGTGTTTGTGTCCGGTGTGTCAGCCACTAACACGGCTGAAAAGCAGACATGTATCAAGTCATTTGCCTAAATATGGCTTTTATCACAAATTGCAGTTACATGGTTCACTCCAATATTGCACCAATGTTGAGTGGTGCAATGCAGCCGTGAAACTCTTTAGATATGTAATCCTTGCATCAATGCAGAAAACACTCATAGTAGGTGATTAGCTCTATAATCCTTGCATGAATGTGAAAAGTTATTGCACATCCTCAAGATATGAAGTAGTCCCCATCTTGTGGCATGGTATCATTGTAGTTTTAATGGCTTTGTTTCAAACACTTGACATTTTCTGAAATTTTAGATGCATGTGGGTTTGCATTCAATTCATGTGGGAGAAACACATGCACATTTTTTTAAACTCCATTAATATTACTTCCTAGTATCATACCCATTGTGCCAGAAGCATCACTACCACCATAGAAGGTTGCATGGGCATCATTCCAAGGCCCGGGGGAGTAATATCCACAAGAGACTTTGAGCAGGAGGGTCAAGAAGATGGTTGTGACAAGCTGGACGTCTCTGCAAGATCTAGCACCCATGTTGGTCAGGCTATGCACAGAGTGGAGGGGGGTTTATTGCAAGGGGTCAATGTGAGAGCTAACTGTGCACACTCGTGGACACAAAGGAGCAGAGCAGAGGGCAAGGTGTCACAAGGGAAGAGGATATATCAGAACAAGAGAATGCTTTGGATATGGTTAAATGATGCTTTTCCAGCAGGAGTGTAGCACTATGGAAAAAATGCTGTTGGGGGTGAATGATTGGTTTCAAGGACAAACTGAATGATATGGTCTTACAATATCCAATGCCAAGATAAGAGCTGGAAGCCTGTTTTGGATGGGACCAAAAGGAAAAGCCTGAGGATGGAAAGGCAGTATGTGTGCGTTTATATATAAGGGCAATCCCATCCAGTTGGCCCAAAAAGAAAACCAGAATTTCAAAATTAACAAGGGAGAGAGAAGAAAAATACGTTTCCGGTTCCTGTGAAGTAGCCAGAAACTGTCAAATCATTTGCTAGCAGCAGATCTTATGATATAACAGCCAGGAAGAAAACATAACAGGAAATGCTAGATTATGCAGTGAAAATGAAGTGCCCACAAGCATAGAATATGACAGGCAATTATCTAAGGAGCGATGAAATGCCTAGAAATCTCCTAAAAAGTGGCAGAGGGAGAGGGAAACGAATGATGTCACAGCAACTGTGATGCCCCCTGCACATGGGGAACTCCTCTCGCACCATGTGCAGGGCCGGTGCAAATGCTATTTAACTGAAAAGATATTATCCACCCCCATCTTTCCCCTTATTTAAAAAGGGAGTCGTTCATCAAGGGCATAGATGCGTTAACAAGTGTATGGACGGGACTTGTGTGTGTGAGTGTGTTACCCAAAAGATTCTCAGAGCAAAGAAGAAGACCTTCTCAATAGCATCATCTCCACCTTGAGAGATCAGAGTATAAGAGCAGTTAAAGTTGCAACGTAAGCGTTTTGTCTTGCCGCTGATACTCAGGGCTTTGACTGAGAAATGGGGCTACCTAGTGCCCACTTGTTTTGTGTTTTTTAAAAAGGGCAAAGAGTGTGCGCTGTTTGTCATTTGCCTTGGCAGCTTTAGCCTATCTAAAGTTTTTCTACATCCAAGTCGATCTCCTCCGCCTCTCTTTCTTCGCTGTAGCGTACGTATTATGTATTCTCGTTCTCTCAACTACATCTCTCTAGGTGTGAACGTTGAACCTTGAACCATGAAAAGCCATGTAGATGCCTTCATCAAGCTTGCAAGATGTACAAAGAAATCCCCTTGAACAATGTTTCTTGCCATTTCCCTCACTTTCTTGCTTAGTCCCTCAAACTTTGTAACATTTGTTTTGTGAAGTTGCTCCCCTAGGATGTTTGGACTGTCACATATGTTGTTAGAAGATGCTCTCGTAGTTGGTTACATTGTGAATGTTTTCGACTTGCCTACACAAGCTCCTCCAAAAGATCGATAAATAACGAAATAGTCAATCAATCAAATGCAAAATGTTTATGGTTTACTTCTTGTGCATTGGCAAAAAGGTTGATGCATTAGCCCTTAAGGTAGTTACATCTCATATTTCATAGGCTAAAGGTATGGCTATAATTTGATTAATAGACATTTCTAGAAGTAATGTAGCAATGTGGGCTTCATTTATAATTATATGGGGGCATCGACTACACTATCAAAGAGTAAGAGCCATATATACATGACAGATGTGAAAAGCTCATTAGAGGGCTACACAAAGGCTCTAAGGTGTGTAGGGATCAAGCCAATAAAAGATCAATATGTGAGCATTCTCTAGCCCTTGCTTTGAATTTTTAATTTGTAGCACTTGGCATTCATGTTTGTGAGGTTTGATGATTTGCCTTTAGTGCATTGCTTGTGACATTTACTCATATGTTATGTCTTTTGATTGAAAATGGTACTATTCGTCCCTATCTTTCCCTTATTTAAAAAAAATAAAAATCAAAGCCATAAATACAGCACAAATTATATGGATGGGATGTGTGTGTATTTGTATACCCAATAGGTTTCAAGGACAAAGAAGACATAGCCTCTCAATAGTGTTTCCCACGTGAGTGATTAGATTGAAAGACTAGTTAAAATGCAACTTAGACCTATTGTCTTGCCATTGATCTTAGGATTTTGATTGAGAAATAGGGACTACCCTCTTATTTTGTTTTGTTTTGGTAAAGAGTGTGCAGTGATTGTCACTTGCTTGTTAGCTTTTTGCCTCTCTACAGTAATTCACATTCAAGTCAACCTTCTCTACTCTCTTCCCTTTAGGCCTAGGTGTTATGTATTCTCATTCTCGAATACATTGTTAGGTGTGAATGTGGAACCATGAGCCATGAAAGCCACGTATTGCCTTCATTGAGCTTTCGGAATGTACCAACAAATCCCCTTGCACCAAATTTCTTATCGTTTACTTGACTTTCTTGGTTAGTCCCTCAACCTTTGTAACTTTGATTGTTTGAAGTTGCTTCCTCGGTGTTTGGATTGTGAATAATTTGAATGTGCCACCACAAGCTCCTCCCAAGGACTAATACATGACTTGAAATGGTTGTTGTTTTGGTTACCAATTGCACAATTTTCATGGCCAACTTCTTGTGCATCAATGAGAAGGTTGATGGATTGCCTCGTATGGTAGATACACTTCATATTACATGAGCTCAAGGTTTGGCCATGTTATGAGTGATAGAAATCTCTTGAAGTAATGTTTTCTCAAAGGCAATGTGGGCTTCCTTTGTAATGGTGCCTTTGTGGGCTTCTTTTATAATGGTGTGGGGACGTAGACTATATCATCAAAGAACAATGCCATATATATATAATAGAGGTAAAAAGCTCATTGTAGGGCTACACAAAGGCTTTAAAGCTTGAACTTATTTAATCTAGATTGCATAAACATGGCACAACACTATGGATCCAAAGATCAGATTTAACTCTATATCCTTGCATCTCTATTCAGAGAGATTCATACCCCTTCGTTGTACAACACAAAGCAAAAGAGGTAGTTCATGATTATGTGGTCATTGAGTTAGGAGTTTAAAGAATAGGATACCCAAGGAGAAGTGGCCCATTGAATAGGCTCTTGATTGCTAAGAAACGCTAAGATATCTCCCACCATGGTGCAAAATACCATAGCTAGATAGTTTCAATCTTTAGCTTCAACCTTATACTCTTGTAGACCAATCGCACTAGGTGCTAAACCTAAGGCTAAAGAATAGAGAAGATTAGCAAATGATATGAATGAATGATAGAAGAGTCATAAGACATCTTCATCCAATACTTATACCATCAAAACTTCTAGGAGATATGGGAAGAAGGCTACAATAAATGTTTAATAATACCCCTGAGAGAAGTAATGGCAAGGAAAAGCCCATTTCTATAAGAGAACAAGAGCAAAGATAATACCATAGATTTGATACTCCATCATTTGTTGTTAAATGAGCTCTATAATGTTTTCAATATCAATTGCCAACTTAGTAGAGGCAAAGACTAAAGCTCAATGGTAGGAAGAAATGTGATTAGGATAGTTGAGGAGGAACATTAGGGGGAATATGGACTAAAAAATGACCCTTTAGCTTAAGAGTTAATGACTCTCCTAATGACAAGATTTTAGGTGGACCAATGGGAGAGGGGGTAGTATGCATATTTTATCCACTTCCTTTTCTCCCTTACCCCTACCACTTTTAGTCTTGTTCCCCTTTGTCGCCTTTTACTCTTCCCCCTGCCCCTTTTACTACCACATGTCAAGTGGATCCTACTAGGCATCCAAAAAGGGAATCCAAAATTTGAGAATCCTTCCTCCTTTCAAAAAGGGCTTCCCCCTTCCCCTCCCCTCCCCTCCAAAACCTCTTCTTACGACATGTTTAGTAAAAAAAAATGCATTTTTGTGTCTTTTTGTAAGACATGCTTCCAGTTTGGTCATTCTTTTACTTCCATTCCACAAATCTTCTCAACTTTCTATGCTCCTAGCTTCTCTTAGCCATAGCCACACAACTCCTAGCTTCCTCATCCATAGCCACATATCATCCAACTTCTCTCTTTCTTCCATGGTTATTCTCTTATTGCCATTCCAAAAATCTTCTAATCATTCTATTCTCACACAATCATAGCCACATAGTTCCCAACTTCTCCTAGCCATAGCTAGATAGCACCCAACCTCTCTCTTTGTTCTAAGCATAGCCATAATTACATGGCCCCCATATTCTGGAAATCATTGCCACCCAACACCTAACTTCCACTTTTTTTCATGGTAATTTTTTTTCTTCAATTCCTTAAAATTTCTCATCTTTCTGTGCTCACATAGCCATAGCCACATAGTCCTCCTTTCTTTCATATTATCATTCCATTGGTATCTACATGTGAGCAAATGCGACCTTATGATTCCATATATGTGGTCTATATACACAATATGAATGATAAATGTGACAAATGGAAAGGAGTATTGTTCAAGAAGGATTCATGGGTCTACATGTAGCTTTCATCAATAGAGCCTCATCGAGTTCGTCATCGTGGTGTACCACAAAATCATTGGAAGGGCAGAGTGCTTGGGTTTTGGGAGGTTCGAGATGGTGGCCTTGTTGCATTAGTTCAATATGTGCATGGTGTAAAGGACTTGAAGCTACCTCCTAGGACTACTCAACAATTCTTCCCCTTGAATTATAAGTCACTGCTTTTATGTTTTTAACTTCTCATATGTTTTTGAAGTTTTTACTTCTTCTCTCTTGTCAAATATTTTTCCTTTTAATCTTATTGAGGATCAACCTGTGGGAAGCTGGTTTGGGATATACAAAGCTCTACATGTGGATATGGGTGAAAGTCATTACAATATCTTTAACATCACAAGATTTTCTTCTATAAGTTTATGTAAAAGTGAAAACTTGTCCTTGGCCTTTGCCTAGTAGTGGATGTTGTCGTGTAATTTGCTTGGTGTGGGCCATGAGATGGATTAGAAGAGAAGACAAAAATAGAAATATGAAATAGAAAATGAAGTAAAAGAGCTCTATTTATATGAAACCTAGTATTAGGGTTTAAGAGGGGTTCACATGCGGTTTTACATATGTGCCCATTTTGACCATTCCCTTCACCTTTCATATGCCATGTTGCATGTGTATTCATTGCAAATGTATTTTTCCACTTTTTCTTATTACGTGCGTGGATTTGTTGCTTAAGAGATTTAGCCAATGTGGTAGCCTTAGCATTTTTCAATGTGATGGAGTGACCAAAGGTGTATTTATAAAACCAATCGAATATTTCTATAAGGTACATTTTCTTAAGCGACCTCATCCACGACAAGTGTTCTTGAAATATGTCCCATGAGCTCGATAAAGAGACTTTTTCATACCTTGGATATTCCACATTTCAAATATTTATATTTCTCCAAAAAAATGTCTATGAGTATATAATATGTGTTGCAAAGGTATGGAACATTGACATTAGATTTGGAGTGTCAATGTATCTAAATATTAAAGAAAATGCAAGTAGTAGAGTTGAAAGGGTATCATGTAGTGGGTGGTGTTGGTTTCTCCCCATGCATTGACAACTAGCTTCATAAAATCATTGACCACTACATCAAATTCAACTTGAGTGGAACAATCTATTACTATTTGTCACGAATCGCATGGTGGGGAGACTTGCTTCAGCTATTGTGCTAAACATACACTATACATATAAGAGGAAGCTCACTCAAGAATACAAGAAGAGAGATGGAGGTCAAAAAATTTTCTTGCTGGTTTTTTCTTATTCTTTCATACACAATATAATGAACACAAAGTATGAATAAGATACACTATAAAGAAAGTTGGCATATTAAGTCAAATAGTGCATAACTAACTATACTAATCGACTAGTGTTATAACTATGCTAACTATAGATATGCACAACAAACTAAATATAATAAGTGATAAGTCAATGGCCATGTTAGGATTGTAATGACCATTGATTATTAAGTGTAAATATGCAGATCCATTTGACTAGGTAGTCCATTATCAATGTCCGCATGTGTTGAGCTTGCCATCTCAATACTTCTCCGCAAGCTCAATTGTATTTGTACAACTCTATGCAAGCATAAAAAATTTCAAAGCCTCTCTGTACCCAATACCTTGGTGAAAATATCAAGTATTTGATTATGTGTGTTGACATATATCAAGTTAATCTCACTTGTAAGTACCTTCTCTCTCACAAAGTGCTAATGCACCTCAATGCGTTTTTTCCTAGCATGGAACATTGGGTTTGTAGCTAAATGTATGCTACTTATGTTGTCACATTGAATGATAACTTGATCATCTCTCTGCACATCCACATCACCCAATAACTTTTGCAGTCATATCAACTTGCATGTTGCCATAGCAACACCTCTATACTTAGCCTTTGTACTTGATAAAGCAACTCAATGTTGCTTTTTATTGCTCCATGTAATTGTTGCATTACCAAGGAATAACACAGACATGCTACCATTCCAATTTACATCTATGTATCCAAACACATGTATATCCTTACCTATCTCAAGGAAGTCCATAATACAAAGTGGAACTACATACCTCAATATGCATCTACTGTAGCCAAGTGAGGTTTTTAAGGCATATGCATAAATTGATTGACAATGCCAATGGTATAACTCAAGTTTGACCTTGTGATAGTTATGTAAATTAGACTCTCTACTATCCTTATGAACATAGTAGGGTCTTCTATCTCATCCCCAACATCAACACTCAACTTTACATTTTGTTTCAATAGTACTGAAAGAGGCTTATATGCTATCATTCCATACTTGGAAAACATATCTAAGCCATACTGCCTTTGGAATAGCCACATACAATCATCAATCACATTTAATTACCTAAACACTAAGAAAGTATCTTAGCTCACCCAAATCATTCATCTCAAACTTCTTCTTCAAAAATATGAACAGACAACAGTATGAACAACTTCAGACCAAAAATATTTTGGCAAATTCTTTTCAACTAGCAATACCCATGCAACTTTTGCAATATATCTATTTTTACTTTCTATAACCCCATTTTGCTATAGGATATACCTATAAGTAAACTGTCTCTTTATCCCATGAGATCTTAATAAGTTATTGAACTCATAAGAGAGGTAATCTCCCCCTTCATTTAACCTCAAGCACTTAACTTTCAAGGTTGTTTCTATTTCAACAATAGCCTTGAAAGTTTTGAAGTGCTCAAACACATCACTCTTTTCCTTCATTAAATACACTCATATCTTTCTTGAAAATAATCAATAAACGTGACAAAATCTTTGTTGTGCCACAAAGAGATATGTTTTTTTGTAGGCTCCCAAATATCTGTATGCATAACATTAAGTATATTTTCACTCATATCTCTATCATGCGAAAAAGATTGTCTTGCTTACTTATCAAACTGACATGCTTCATACACTTTATGAAATTTTATAGCTCTAAAAGCACACAACCCTCTAATCAATCCTTTGGATTGCATTAATTTTAGCATTTGCACATTTGTATGTTCGATATGTTTGTGCCATATTTCAATGTTTGCAACCACTTCTATGTCTTTAGTACACATAATAACATTCATAGTAGAAATTTCAGCATCTAAGGTGAACACGTGACTAACTCTACTTTCTTTTGTAGCCAACCTACACTTATCATTAAAGTCTTTCACAAAACAACCTTTTGCATTAAATTTAATATGGACCTTTGCTTTACCATTTAGCTAATAGATACTAAATTCTTTGTGATTGAAGGTATATGTAATATATTTGATAGACTCTTTGTTTGACCACGATGTAATGTCAATGAAACTTTTCCAATGTGTAAAATTAGGTAGCATGAATCATTATCCGTTTGCACGTAACTTAGATTTTGTAAATCTTGCATCTCTTCAAACCATTCAACATGGCAGGTCATATGATTAGATGCCCTTGAATCAACATATTGTATATCATCATGTGTCCCTTTTCCTGTAACAAATTAATCATAACTTGCATAACAATTATATACTTATTTCTATCTTCATTCTATCGCGAAGACAATGCATAATTTCTTTGTTGCAATTTACCACTATAGATATCATTCTTCTTAGCATAACATTGGGATGCAATACGACCTATTTTGCCACAATAATGACAAACAATACCAAAATTGCTAAAACCTTTGTTCTATAATTCAACTCTCTCTCTAGAGTTTTTCTAGCCTCTAAATTTTCCATGGCCTCTTTACTGAATAGTTGATTTAACCAAACTTGCTGGTTATTACCAGCACATCCCATACCGTTGCCTCTTGAAGGGGATCTACCATGTCCCCTTCCTAAACTTGAGTAAAATATTTAGACTTGTTCACCATTTCTTTTTTATGATTCACCTTGCATGTTGATCTCTTTAATGATCACGAGAGAGACCAACTTATGAAAACTTGGAAACAACTTCTGTGCATGTATAAAAGTGATAAATGATTTTCAAGCCTTCTCATTATTGAGACCACCCACAGTAGATGAAACCAAATCGTCATTATCACGCATTGTATTGATAGCTACTAAGGCATCTATAATGCTTCTCACTTTTAAAACATACTCATTTACATACATCTTCTATTTCTTTAAAGTATTCAACTCTTGGTTGAGTTGAATCTTCTATGCCTTTGTATTTACTGAAAACATGTTCTAAAAAATTGTCCAAGTTGTATGTGAAGTTTTTGGATTTCTGGTATATCCTTAGCATAGTATTATCAATGATTGCAGATAGCCAATACATCACCTTTTTGTCTTTTGCATTCCATTTTTTTCATACATTTAATTCTTTTGCAGTCACAGGATTACTTAGCTTTGGCTCATTTTTTTCACTTAAAACAAACTCATAGAGACATTTTCCAATAAGAAAGTTGTCACATGAAATTTTCATGATGGATAGTTATTCTTGTCTAGCTTATCAATGATGGGGTTTTCACTATTCTTTGCCATTAGTACAAAATTGATACAAAACAACAAACAAGTCTTTTGCAATCTTTCACAACAAGTATACATCAATACATCAAACAACCTTTTTCATTGATTGCTCAATAATACACGTAATTTGCAACCTATTAGCAGATAAAACTTGTATTTGCTTCCAAGAAAACACCTAAGAACTTATAGATTCAAAATCTATAAGTTGTGTATCCACTTTCAGTTAACACAATTGAAATTATAGTATACCCTAAAACTATTGCTCATAACCTTAGGGGTCTAAAATGAGGCCCAAAATGGCCTCAAATTGATAAAAAAAAGTAGTGAAAATGCCCTAAAGGATTATTTTACAAAATATACAATGCGTTGTTCACACACCCAATCTCAGTTTTTCGCTTTGCCATGCTTTTAGTGCCTCCACCAGGCACTATCCAAGAGAAAGAGTGGAAGAATAAAAGAGTTTCTTACATGTTGCTTGCTTGAATCGTTCTTCTCCTTCACTTCAACCTTCAAAACCAACCTCTCTTTGTTGCACCCCTTTGATACCATATCACGAATCACATTGGGGGGGGGGGGGGGGGACTTTCTTGAGCTATTGCACCAAAACATACTATACATAAAAGAGGAAACTCACTCAAGAACATAAGAAGAGAGATGGAGGATAAAATATTTTTTGGTGGGTTTTTTCTTCTTCTTTCATATATAATACAATATTCATAAAGTAGAGATAAGATATAATATGAAGAAAAGTAGTCTATTAAATCAAATAGCACATAACTGACTATAGTAATCGACTGGCGCTATAACTATACTAGTTGTGGATAGGTGCAACAAACTAAATATAATAAGTGATAAGTCAATGGCTATGTGAGGATCATAACGACCACCAACATGCTAAGTGTAGATGTGTGGACCCATTAATGTGTTTTATGGCATTTTCACTAATGCCTTGTTACGTAATGGTAGAATTGGAAGTAAATGGTAGAATTTGCCAGTGGTGTCAAAGGAATGGCTTCAAACTGGGTTCAAATCCTATAAATGCGTATTCCACTGAAGCCACAATTTCTTGTGAAACTAACTAGGAGAGATGGTGGGAGTGGAGATAAAAAGGGTGGAGGTGCAAGGAATGTAGGGTGGAGGTGAAGAGAGTGGATGAGGGTGCATGCATGTGAGTGGTTTGCAGGTAATGGAAGATGATACAAGTAGATTCAACAAACAAAGGTTGAGCCCCCTTCACAATGTTAACTTTGTTTTTTTTTTTCTTTTTCCTCTTGTATGCCTTGTAGCTTATGGCCCTTGAATACACACTAGCTTATCAAAAGAATGCCAATGGGCATTCTTAAGACTAGGGTCTCTTTCCAAATTTGTACTACATTTGCATAAATCTTTCCACGGCTCCCACTTTAACTTTGATGGCTTGCCAATCATATTACTTAGGAATCTCTTCGCCTTCATTCCACTCATTGATATTTTCTGTGCTACATTATAACTTAGTGTTGATCTTTTTTGGTCCTTTTTAATCTTTACCTTGCCTCCATGTACACCTAATGAATTTAATAGTTTCTCGACTTTCTCAATAGTTGCTTCATGTCTGAAGGGAAGCTTCATTGTGTATATATAATTGATATGGAACTTCAATAACTTGCCAAATATGTGTGTAAGGCAATGCAAAGTGCAAAAATGGACATTCTCAATGTTAATTGGAAATATGGATTTCCAATTCTTGTTAAGACATGACCTATTTAGGGGTGCCTTTCTATTACAAGCCAGTGCTTCTCCCTTCTATGCAACATTACTTGCAACCTTAGAATTTTTTTTTGTTTTCATGCAAATTTGATAGGGCAATGATGCTAATTCTTAGTGTCACAATTAAAGATACACTTTAGAGTCTTGAAATCACCACCCAAGTGCCAATTAAGGTTGAATTCTTTAACTCCTTCCACATAGAGCTTCTCACCACTATTTCCTATGAAATTATATCTAGATATGGAGTATATTGGAAAATCCAAGAGAGAACATTATGGGTCTCCTTACAGACTTATCCACCAAATTTTCTTTTCCGATTGCATGCTAAATGGTTGGACAAGTGTGCTATCATTTACATAGGCCATGGTATAATTCATCAATGTAAGGCCTACTCTCTCCAACTTGCATCCCTTTACAATTTGGCATCGTCAAGCTTGATAACAAACTCCAAGATTGAAACAAAACTTAGCAATCATAGTTGGTACAAATTTAGGATAAACAAGTGTACTATATTGAATCGATGATATTAGATTAGGATAAGTCAATACCTTCCAAACATTGCACCTTGTAGAAAGGAGCCATGACACATTGCAACTTAACCAAGTCAACAAAAATATTGTTGAAGTTATTATGGTAATAAGAAATCTTTCCAGGTTTAGTTTTGTCCACTTTTATTTTTTCAATAATTAATTTTTTTTTCCTATTAGATTAGCGATGTATATATATTGTGCTCATCTTATAGTTCTTAGTCAAAATGAATGAAGCAAAATCATGTGCTTTATTTTGCTACAAGCCAATGCAATTGCTATCATACTATATATGGCCTCATAGCCTTGTCAAATATCCTCGAATGTATCACATGCTGTTTGAACTTCTTCCATGGATAAACTATTAAGAACCTCATTCAAAGTAACAAGCTCGAGGGCTCGATATCAAGGGTCTCTCAAAATTCCAATCAAATGCTTAGATTTTAAGAATGCCTTTAGGAGCTTCATTTTTTGATCCTCACCTTGGCATCATCGAGTTTTTTTTGAGACAAAATAGATATTTTCAGACTAGGTAGTCTCTAAGTCTATCTCATACCAAAGCATCACAGCCTTAACCCAAAAGGATTGACATGATGATCCCTATAGTTGTAAGGTTTAACCCAAAAAACAAAATGTAATACCCATCTGAGATCACTTCATAATCAATCAGAGATGAAAGTAGCTAATGCTATACTTGGTTCATAAAAAGTGGAAACTCCTTCTATAGACTCAAGGCCTCAACCCAAAAGGATTGACATGAGGATCCCTATGCTTGTAAGGTTTTATCCCAAAAACAAAATGTAGTACCCATTTAAGATGATAACTTCATAATCAATCAGTGATGAGAGTAGCTAACACTATACTTAGTTTATAGATAGTGGCAACTCCTCCTTCCATAGCCTCAAGGATAGGCACTCTACCACATCATTTCCCTAATACAATGTTAGCATGGGCCACAATGACTTGGCTCTAATTCTAACAATAAGATAGAGAAATCCACAAAACTAATTGAGTCTACCCATCATTAGGATAGGGTTGTTGTAACCTCCATCCACTTGCTTTTCACCAACACACCAAAAATGTTCTTAACTAGCTCTTGACAAAAGGTTGCTTAGCCATGTGCACAAACACCATTGAAATTAATATTTCATAAAAGCATGGCTTTGAAAAAAATTTCTTGAAGCTTGTAAAGCTTGTGACCTTTGAGATGGATATCCAATCACTCAATACCCCAAACCTTCCTCATGATGCATCATGTTCTTCTCTAGAATTGGGGCTTTTGATACCCATACATTGGGCTCATGGAAGTTTTCTTATCCATCTTATGACCGGTTATTGGGATTACCTACATACAATGAGACTCCCATTAGTTCCTGTGCTACCATAGGAGAGAGCATTCCTATGTGGATATCTCTTGCCTCAAGGAACAATCAACACAATGTATACATGTTCTTAGCTCTTTATCTGATAGAGTCTCAATGAGCACCTTGGGGAGGTACATCCTTGAATCATCCATGCCTTGCTATAATGCACAAATTCCAAACATTACTTTTTTAGCCCAACAAAGCAACCAAGAATATCAAAGCCAAGATACAAAACAATCCCTTCAAGGCATTCTTCCCACTTCAATATAATGCAATTGTATAATTCTAATCTTTGCATAATAATGCATTCACCCAAGAATTAGAGTAATCAATACATGCACTAGAAATAAATAAGTACAAACTTAATCGTTGTCCAGAAATCTTCTTGAAGAATTGCAAAGGTATTACTAAAGTTTCCCTTTTGCTTGCTCTCGTTTCTAAAGGTAGGGTATAAGTAAGATAAGGGGTCTTGTCTATTTTCACTTAACGACTCTCTTAAGTAGTTTATTTTTGTATCATTTTGCTCCCTACTTACACATGGTTTTCATCCTTAAGTCAATGACTCCCCTTTTCTTCTCTTAGGACTATATGAGATTATCCTAGGTGTTTAATTAAGATTTGCACTCATATAGGGCCATGAGAACATCACCATTTTTTTAACAATTCCATCTGTCCTTGAGTTACTAATAGCCTGCAACTTGAGTGGCCCCTATATCCTCATCAATCCATTTGCAATGATCTTCTATGGTTAGCTAGATATCTATAGCCTACCACCCAATTTGCAACTTGAATGCCTTCAAATCTGTATGATTGTACATAAGGGTGAAAAATGCATCCTAATTGACAAGAAATATCAAACAATATGACAAAGATGGGACTCAAAGTTAAAAATTTGATGTTTTGAAAATTGAGAGACCTATATGGGTCTTCTTCTTGGCACCCATTCATCCAAGTCCCTTGATTCTCCTTCTTGATATTTTCTTTGAGTTCCTTAAATTTCTCTTCGAGTTCCTTTCTTTGCACAATAGTAGTTCTTTTTCTTTTTTTTCCCCCATGGCATTCTCAAGGTGTCATTCACATTCCATGGACTCATGCATCATCTATAATAAGAGTGTAGATGAAACTTGGGAGCCTGAAACCTTTACTATAAATGATTGGATTACCATATTTCCATCTTGCAAGGGTTCCCACAAGTTAGAAAAAGAAAAATGAGGGGATGTAAAGTATCATTGGAAGGGACATATTGCTACTTTCAAAGCTACACCTCAAGCCAAGTGATAGTGTACATTAAAGTGGACTATCGGGATAAATATATAAAATGATAAATTAGATGCTCTATTGCAGTAGTAAAGTATAAGATTAAGTATACTCTTAAGCTTTCGTTTGCTCCTAAGTTGTCCTTCCGGGCCTTCTTTGGGTCAATGACTTCTTCCACCATTTCTTCAAAGATGAGAGGTTTCTTTCTAGTGGGTTGTTTCCTTTATTTTTGGAAAAATTAGAAATTCAAGGGGATTTTTTTCTCATTGTATGAGAGGGGATGGCTTGAATTTTAATGAAGATAGCTTGGGTATTCCTTTCCCCTTTGATTTGGTTGTGCCTTTTTTTTAGTACTAGACTTGGTCTTGCATGACTTGATCTTACCCTTTCTTTTAAAACTTGCTTTTGGAGGGGATATTGGCTCCACTTGGTCCTTGGCTATGATTCATTTTGATGGAAGGAGGCCCTCAGGGTCCATTGGGATAATCGCCCTGTCTAGGATTGTAATATACTAGTTCTCACAGCAAGACATATAACTGGAAATTTATGAAATACACCATACTTGCAAAGAAATACAAGAAATACACCATGTTTGCAAGGAAACCATAGCCAAGGTAGCTAAGCATGAAATAGTATTTGCCATGGAAGGCTGAGAATCATAGATGTAAGTTGCAACATGAATACTCACCTTATGTCAAGGTGGGACATGGTATGCACCCCATATCTTGGTGGCTAAGAGCATGCACCCTCTTAGATGGTGGGAAGAAGGAACCTCAAAGAATGTATTGCTTTAAAATGGCAAAAATATACCTCACAAGTTACATCTCCCCCTTTTATACTTAATCCCCTAGCCTAGTCTAGACTAAGGTAACTTATGCTTTATTACAAGCCATCCCGGCCTAAAGGAGATTTGTCCTCAAAGTTGAAGTGGGAACAAATTATAAAGATGATTACAAAGATGGCTTGAATCATTGGGAATCATGTTGTAATGAAGCTCCATGTTGATGAGGATCAAAGAAGATGATGAAGAAAGAGTATATAAATGGAACAAACTGTTGTAAGTTGTCCAAAACACGATGTAGTATAAAATTGACCATATCTTGAGATATAGAAATGTAGAGGAAAACATGCAGTATCCAATTATGCCTTCAAAATAGAATTTTGATGCTAATGAAACAATTTACTTTCACACAAAAATTTAATATAGCAAGCTGTTTACTGCCCTGTTTATGAATTGTCCTCTTGCTTAAGCCATGGAAATTGTTCAAAATATGATACTTGTTGCCATGAAGACTTTTTAATAGGAAAACCCTTCCATTTGACTAGGTATTCCACAAGAATACAGTTCCCTAGAACCTTCTCCCGCTTGCCAATAATCTTCTCGGGCTCATATATGATCAAACCATCATCATCCAAGGTAGGTAGTTTTTCAATAACTTAAATTTGAGGACCCACATACTTTTTAAGTTGAGACACATGAAAGACATCATGGATTCTTGTGTTTGAAGGTAAATCTAGTTGATAAACAAGATCTCCAACTTGCTTGACAATACGATAACGATCGTAAAACCTATGAGCAAGTTTGTTGTGTCCTCCTTTAAAAGAAGTATAATGTGACTTGGGAACCTTCAAAAATACCCATTCATCTTCCTCAAACTCCAGATGTCTTCTTTTCTCATCTGCATATATCTTCATTGTCTCTTGAGCTTTGAAAATGTTGTTCTTGCATTGCTTCGTAAGGGCCTCCATCTTTTCCAACTCCTCATGGGCTTGTGGATTTACATCTTCATGAAACAATGCGGAGGGTACATGTACTTTGTAGTCATATAAAGCTTCAAAAGGAGACATTCCAATGCTCATATGTTAAGTATTATTGTAATAAAACTCCACAAGATGGAGCCATTGGTCCCATGCATTTTGTGTCTCATGGCAAAAGTGCCTCAAATAAACTTCTAGCCATTTGTTAACTCTTTCGGTTTGCCTATCCGTTTGTGGGTGATATGCGGTACTAGGAGTCAAAAGAGTCCCCATTGAAGAGAACAAACTTCTCCAAAAGCTACCTATAAACTTAATGTCGCGATTAGACACAATCTTCATTGGCAAATCATGAAGCTTAAAAATACATTCCATGAATTGTTGAGCCACTTACTTTGCTATAAATTGTGCCTTAATAGGGATGAAATTGGCTGATTTAGTCAACCGATCAACTACCACATAAATGCTATTCCACCCATGCTTAGTTGTAGGCAATTCCACAATAAAATCCATAGAGATATCTGTCCACTTACCTTGAGGAATAGGGAGTGGCTGAAGTAAGCCGCCAAGTAGAAGAGACGAGTCTTTATTTTATTGACACGAAAGACATTGATTGCATCACATAGTCCTTGACATCCTGCCAAATGCCTTTCCATTAGAAGCTCTTATGGATGTTGTCAAATGTTTTGAACAGCCCATGAGGACCTGCTAAGAATGCATCTCATGCAAAATACGGTCTTTGAAAGAGGATTGTGGTGTCAAGTAGACTCTACCATGATACCATAAAAGACTGTTGTGCCAATTGAAATTGGGATACTCTTCTTCTTTTCCTTGCTGAAATTCCTTCATCATCTTTAATGCTTGCTCATCAAGTAAATATTCTTCTTGGATGTTATGAATCCAATCCCTATGTACAATTGAAATTGAAGATAAAGAACATGCCCACATACCTGATAAAGCATCCCCACAACATTATCTTTTCCAGCCATGCAGGATATTTCAAAATCATAGCTTTGAAGAGTAGCTAGTCTCTCCTTTGTTTAGGGGACAAATTTGTTTGGGAAAGGAACTATTTCAACACACGATAATCAGTCTTCACCTTGAAATGGCTACCATATATATAGTGATGCCACTTTTTGATAGCATGTAAAATTGCCAACATCTCTTGTTCATAGACATGTAGTTGATGCTCCTTGTCATCAAGCTTGCAACTTTCATAGGCTATAACTCATAGTCTTGATAAAAAAAACCCAACTTTTCTTCCACTAGCATTTACACATATAATGGATTTCTTAGAGATATTCGGGCATACAAGAATAGGTGCCGAAACTAATGGAGATTTCAACTCATTGAAGCTCTTGTCAGCAGCTATGGAGTCCCAAAAGAAAGCTTCTTTTTTCAACCTATCGGTCAAAGGAGCTACCACATGAGCATAAAATTTTATTAACCTCCTATAGAATGAAGATAATCCAAGGAAACCTCTCAAGGAAGTAGAATTCGTAGAAGTAGGCCACTCTTTGATACATTTCACATTGTTAGGATCCACACGTGTGCCTTGTTCTCCCACAATGTGACCCAAGTATTCCACTTCATCTTCCATGGAAGAACACTTTGGTATTTTGGCAAAGGGTGTGTGTTTTCTTAATATGTCAAAGACCTCTCGCACATGTATTAAATGCTCATCCTTAGATTTGCTATAAATGAGGATATCATCAAAGAATACAAGGACAGTTTTGAACAAGAAAGACTGCAATATCTTATTCATGAGTGCTTGAAAAGTAATGGGCACATTTGAAAGCCCAAATGGCATGAGCAAGAAGTGGTATAACCCTCTTTCAATCCTAAAGGTTGTTTTATACTCATCCCCTTCCTTCATTCGAATTTGATGATAGCCCGAATGAAGATCAATCTTGATGAAGACCTTTCCATCTTTGAGCTACGAGGTCATCAATGCAAGGAATCAGGTATCTATTCTTCATCGTAGACTTGTTAAGCTCCCTATAATCAATGCACATGCAAAAAGATTCATCTTTCTTCTTAACCAAGAGCATAAGAGAGGCAAATGGAGATTGACTTGGTTGAAGTAAACCCATTTGCAGCAACTCTTTAGCTTGTCTTTTCACCTCTTCCCTTTCAAACTTTGACAAGCGATAGGGAGGTTTGTTAATGGGTTTTGTGTTGGGCAGCAAGTCAATAGGGTGGTTTACCTCTCTCTTTGGAGGCAAAGATGATGGTTGCTGAAATAAATCTTTGTATTCTTCCAATAGCTCTTCTATTCTTGGATCCTTTTGCTTTGAAAAAAATAATGTCTTATTTGGTGACTACTCTTTATCCACTTTCGCAAGCAAAAGAGTGAATATGCATGACCATCCATTGATTTCTTTACGCATCTTCTTCATAGAGATGAGTTCCATTTACTTTTGACCAATGCCCTTCAATATTATAGGCTATCCATTCCATTGGAAGTCCATCAACATGTTTTGCAAGTCCAAAGAAAATTTTCCAATGGTTTTCATCCAATCGTAGCCAATGATAATATCTATGGGATCCATTTTCAAAGCGATCAAGTCCACTTTCATAATACATGAAGGAGATAGAGTAATAGGAGTGTGTAGGCATACTTCATTAGTTGATTCATAAGCTCCATTAGCCACTTGAATCTTCAATGACACTTGCATTTGTTAAGGAAGCAATCTTGACCCATGCAAAGATTTGGTGTTAATGAAGTTATGGGTGCTGCTTGTATCAATCAAAAGGTGAAACTTTCTACCATTGATCAGCCCCTCAAGTCTAAGGGAGTTTTCTCCTTTACAACCGGTCCATGCATAATGAGAGATTGCACATAAAGAACCACTCGGATCAAAAGAGAAACTATCCACAATATCATAAAATTCATCATTATTTCCTTCATCCTCAACATGCATTTCTTTAATCATAGGGTTTACTTCCACATGAAATACATTCCCCTCTTCACTTTCATCCTCATCTGGCTCATCAATGATGATAAAATTAAGCTTGCTATTTTTGGATTTACATTTCAGCCTATGGTCTTGTGTCCAGTTTTCTCCACACTACTTGAAACATAACCCTTTGGCCCTCATGTCTCTTATTTATTCATTTGAAAGGACTTTGTTGTAAGTGTTGTTTTGAGATCTCTTTTGTGCATTTTCCACCCTTGCAAAGCTTTGTTTTGCTTCAGCCATTGGTATATAATCATTTCCTCCACTTGGCTTTGATCCATAGACCGTTGGATATGTAGGAAACTTGCTGTAATTTGTAATGAAGCATTCAACCAGGAAAAGAAATCTAACTAGTCTAAAATAGACATAAGATAACAAAGAACTATTGCACCAAGACAACTTGCCATGTATTAATGATGAGAGTTCCAAAGAATACATGACAGCCATGGTTGATGCTTCATCTAACAAGAAAGAAGCTAACTTCAAGAAAGTGAACAGTTAAATTTTTGTGAATGAGCCAAAAGATGTCTACTCTTAGCCTCTTGCCTTCTTTATCCTAACTCCTCATCTCCAAAGTTAAGGGCACATTTACATAGGCAAGGGCTGAATTTACAAGGTTGGAAATCACAAGGTATGGAATTAGCATGATTCCAAATTACATAAGTATCAAAGTATTTTTCTTTGATGACAAACCATCCCATCCTAAGATGGTTTTGTCCTCAAAACCAAGGATAAATGGAACAAATCCAAGCCAAACATGATAGTAATCATGTCCATGTAGCTCTAATACGATAGGAAATCAGTTTGTATATAAGAGAGACCTTTATGTATACCAAATTGTGAGTAAACTGGCTGCTGTCCAAACAGGGCTGATTTACAAAAACTATCATAACTTCTGATAGAGTGGTCCAAATAACACATATAAAGTATAGAAATGAAGTATAAAATCCCTAGTATCACCCCATAACATCAAAATCAATTTTTAATAACGTCAGGATAGTTTTATTGCCAGCATAAATATCTCACAGCAAGTTGTCCCTACACAATCTGTCATGTATCATCCTGCAATAACCAAGGAAATTCATTCACATAAGTGGATGGTTGCCAAGAAGATTCCTCTATAGGTAAGCTCCTCCACTTAATGAGGTACTCATTAAGAGTACGATTTCTGAGCACTTTTTCTCTCTTTCCAATAATAGTTTCAGGTTCATATATGATAAGTCATGCTTCATCCATTGGTGGCAACTCTTCCAATACCTGCACTTCAGGTCCAACATACTTCTTAAGTTGTGAAACATGAAATACATCATGTGCTCTAGTGGAAGACGGTAGTTGAAACTTATAAGCAAGCTCTCCAACTTTGTCCACTACCAAATATGGTCCATAAAATCTGTGAGCAAGCTTATTGTTCCCACCCTTCAATGAAGCGTAGTGTATCTTGGGCACTTTAAGAAACACCCAATCTCCAACTTTGAAGTCCAAATGTCTTCTCTTCTCATTTGCATAGGCTTTCAATACTTCTCGTGCTTTTCTTATGGTGTCCTTGCATTGTCTCATGAGTGTTTCCATCATTTCTAACTCTTCCTTTGCTTGGGGGTTGACATCTTCATGAAACAAAACTTATGTTGGACTTTGTACCCATAAAGTGCTTCAAATGGGGACATACCTATGCTCATGCGATGCGTGTTGTTATAACAAAATTTAGCAAGGTGGATCCAACGATCCCATAAAGCTTGTGTGTCATGACAATAATGCCTAAGATACACTTCCACCCAATGATTGACTCTTTCCGTTTGCCCATCGGTCTGGGGGTGATAGGTTGTACTAAGAGTGAGAAAAGTACCCATAGAAGATAATAGAATTCTCTAAAATTTTTCCATAAATTTTGTATCTCTATTCGATACTATTCTCATTGGCATACCATGCAGCTTAAACACACTTTTCATAAATTGCTCAGCCACTTGCCTTGCTGAATATTGTATTTTGGTTGGAATAAAGTGATTTAGTCAATCTATCAACAACCACATAGATACTATTCCATCCATGACTAGTAGTAGGTAATCCCATTATAAAGTCCATGGAAATGTCTGTCCATTTGCCCATAGGAATGGGTAAAGGCTGAAGGAGTTTGGCTGGTAATAGAGTGGAGTCCTTATTTTGTTGGCACTCTAAACACTTGGATACATGCTCCTTGACATCCTTTCATAAACCCTTCCAATAAAAACTTTTATGGACCTTATCAAAGGTTTTGAAAGGACCTAAATGTCCAGCCATTGGTGATGAGTGCATCTCATGGAGCACTTTCAGCTTGAATTTACTGTTAGAAAACAAGTACACTTTACCCTTAAACCATGAGAGTCCATTATGCACTTTGAAATTTGAAAATTCTTCATCATGTCCTTGCTGTAATTTCTATAAAATCTGGGATAGCATGCTCATCCAGCATATATTCTTCTTGGATGTCGTTTATCCAATCCTTATAAATTGTAGATACTATAGATAAACTGCATGCCCACGTTCTAGATAACGCATCAGCCACAACGTTATCCTTTCCAGCCATATATAGTATTTCAAAATCATATAACTGCAAGGTAGCCAACCATCTCTTTTGCTTGGGAGAAAGGTTGGGCTGTGAGAGAAAATACCTCAACACCCTATGATCACTTTTGACTTTAAAATGTGTTCCGTAGAGATAATGATGCCATTTCTTGATTACATGTAGAATAGCAAGCATCTCTTGCTCGTATACATGCATCTTCCTCTTTTTATCATTGAATTTTCTGCTCTCAAATGTAATGACACCATGCTCTTGAACCAAAACAATCCCTAAACCTCTACCACTAGCATCCGCGTAGATGGTAAAAGTCTTGGAAAAATCAAGGCAAACTAGTATTGGTGCTGAAACAAGCAATTGCTTCAGCTCATTAAAGCTCTTTTCGGCAATTTCGTCCCAAAAGAAGGCCTCTTTTTTTAGCTGATCGGTAAAAGGAGTTGCAACATGGGTATAATTCTTCATAAACCTACAGTAAAAAGATGATAATCCAAGAAAATCTCTTAAAGAAGTAGCATTAGTTGGGGTAGGCCATTCTTTGACGCATTGCACCTTCTTAAGATCCACTTTGATTCCATCTTCTCCCACTGTATGACCCAAGTATTCAACTTCCTTTGTCATAAATGAACACTTAGTTCCCTTGGCAAATAGTTTGTGCTTCCTCAATATATCGAAGACTTCTTTTACATGCTGTAAATGGTCCTCTTTGCTCTTGCTATAGATTAAAATGTGATCAAAGAACACCAAAACAGTTTGAAATAGCAAGGGATGAAGTATCTTATTCATAAGAGATTGGAATGTGGCTGGAGCATTGGACAAACCAAAAGGCATAACCATGAATTGATAGAGGCCTCTTTCCATCCTAAAGGCTATTTTAAACTCATCCCCTTCCTTCATGCGTATTTGATGATACCCTGATCGCAAGTCAATCTTGGAGAACACCTTAGCATCCTTCAATTCATCTAGGAGGTCATCTATTCCAGGTATTGGATACCTATTCTTGATAGTGACATTGTTAAGATCGCGATAGTCGATACATATGCGAAAAGAGCCATCTTTCTTCTTTACAAGAAGGACTGAAGAGGCAAAAGGCGATTGGCTTGCCTTGATGAGACCCATTTCTAATAGCTCTTTCACTTGGCACTCTACCTCTTCCCTTTCCACCTTGGAGAGGCGATATGGTGGTTTGTTAATGGGCTTGGTGTTGAGCAGTAAGTTTATAGGATGATCCACTTCTCTTTTGGGAGGAAGAGAAGTAGGTGGCTGAAAAATATCATCATAATCCTTCAGCAACTTGCAAAGACATGGATCCATGTCATTGGTAGAAGGAGAGGGTTGATCCTCATCAATCTTTGAAAGAAGAATAGTGAACATGCAGCCTTTGCATTTATCTCTTTTTTAATCTTCTTGGGGCTGATCACCTCTATTTTCTTCTTCTCAACACCATGTAGGATTACTTGCTGTCCACACCATTGAAATTCCATTTCAAGCTTGTTAAGATCCATAGTAAATTTGCCCAAAGATTTCAGCCAATTGTAGCCAAGTATAATGTCAATGGGACCCATTTCTAATGCAATTAAACTCACTGATGTAGTGCACAATGGAGATAGAGTGATAGGAACATTTGGGCAGCATTGACTACTATTTTCAAAGTTTGCATTGGCCACTTGGATTTTTAGGGAAGAAGGCATATCCTGTGTACTCAATTTCAACCCATTGAGTGATTTGGAATTAATAAAACTATGTGTGCTACCGTATCAATGAGTATGTGAGTGGTCCTTCCATTGATTTGGCCTTTGAGACGTAGGGTATTGAAACATAGTGAAGGATGTAAGTTAGTCATCCATGTAATGACCACCCGGATCAAAAGGAAAGCCATCCATTGGGTCATAAAACTCGTCAAGGATACTCTCTTCATTTTCATGCGTATCTTCTTGAGTAGTAGAGCCTTCAAGTTGCAGTGCTAGACTTCCCTCAATAGGTTTAGCATCAGAATCATCTTCAAAAATCGTACTAATCTTCAAATTCTTAGCCTTACACTTGGACTTATGGTCGGGTGACCATTTCTCCCCGCATTTGAAGCATAGGCCCTTGGCATACATTTCTTTGAGCTTGTCATTAGACACATGCTTGCCTTGGGTAGGGGCTAAATTTTTGGCACTAGTATCAATCCTTTTTCCATCAAACGTATTTTCAGCATTAGATTTGAAATTGCTGCCCTGCTTTGGTCCATAGATAGTGGGATGAGTTGATATCTTGCTGTAGGTATTGCCGTGAACATTTATTGGCTTCCCACTATGCTGAAAATTAGTCCTTACATGCCCATAATGGCGTGATGTCTTTGGGAACTGTGTAGGCTGAAATAAATGCCTTGTTTTTTGCTAGAAACTCTTGTATTTCTGCCCATAACGCTCAGCCAATTGAATGGCAACTTGCAAAGATGTAGGCTGAAATTCATGGCTCCAACTTCGGATGATAAGGTAGACTCCAAACCAAATATATACTTGTTCAATTTGGCACTATCGGAGACTCCCATTGAGAGGTTTAAAAACTGATTTGAATACTCTCTAACCAAAAGACCACGTTGCTCTATCATGCCATGAAACAAGGGCTAGCCTTAATTCCCCTGTCACTTGCAACTCTATTCCTTCTGCACGTGTACATACGCATACAAGAGGGAAAAAAAAAAGAGAAAAAAGAGGAAAAAGAAAAAAAGAGAGAGAGAAAAAAAACAAAGTTCCATTCATTCTCCTATCAATCAACCAAATATATACTTGTTCAATTTGGCACTATCGGAGACTCCATGAACATACATTGAGAGGTTTAAAAATTGATTTGAGTACTCTCTAACCAAAAGACCACATTGCTCTATCATGCCATGAAACAAGGGCTAGCCTTAATTCCCCTGTCACTTGTAGCTCTATTCCGCTCTATTCCTTCTGCACGTGTACATACGCATACAAGAGGAAAAAACAAGGGCTAGCCTTAATTCCCCTGTCACTCGTAGCTCTATTCCTTTTGCACGTGTACATACGCATACAAGAGAAAAAAAAAGAGAAAAAAGAGGAAAAAGAAAAAAAGAGAGAGAAAAAAAAACAAAGTTCCACTCATTCTCCTATCAATCAACCAAATATATACTTGTTCAATTTGGCACTATCGAAGACTCCATGAACATACATTGAGAGGTTTAAAAACTGATTAACTGAAAGACCACGTTGCTCAAGGGTGTACCATTTCTTTTCCAAGCGCTCTTTTTCAATGGAGAGATGAAGACTTCAATCATAACATTCTTTAGTGCTTCCCAAGATAAGAAGTCATGCCCAATTCTAGTCATATATCTCCACCAAGTATGTGCATAGCCTTTTAAATGAAGGGCTGCAAACTTCACTTTGGCATTTTCGGGCCTTGGATAAAGTGAAAAATACATCTCCAATTTGTAAAAAAACTCCTCCAACTCCGTAGGTGAAGGATTCTCCCCTTTGAAATTTGAGATGACAATTTTCTCTTTATACTCTCTCATATTGAGGTGCCTGCCCATTGTGGTGCTATTGTCCATTATGGTGTTTTTGTCCAAAAGAGTTACCAAATGAGCCTTGCCTAGGGAATTCATTATTCCAAGTGCCTTGTACAAATGGGGTTTGCTGTCCATACTGCATACCATGACCTTGTGTGGCTGGAAATAATGTCATTGAGGCTGAAAATGAGTGTTACCCATATTGAAAGGTTGTCCATGGTACCCTTGAATGTTGTCCATGCATAGGAGTGTTAAATGGTGGTTGCTGCCCACTGTTTTGTTGAGGCCAACCATGATTGGATAAAGGGCTTGGCCTATTAGGCTGAACTTGAGTATGAGGATTGTGTTGTTGCTGTCCATAGGAGTTTGGAGCTAAATTCACATGCCCTTGTTCATGCCCACCAATATTAAGTTGAGGATAGAATTGTTTATAAAATGGATTGCAACCATGGATGTCCTCTTTATGCCTAGAGTTTGCTTGAACCCTATCATGTGGATCTTGCCCATGTGGCTGAGAATAGGCCTTTGATTGATGGGGCTGAGACTGAAATGAAGTGGGCTGTATAAAATCTTTAGCCTTTGACGATTCCCCAATCTCAAATTGTCCTACCACCTTTAGAGTAGGACAATTTGAGCCAAAGGAGGGTTTGGAACATTAGGACTAGTTGTAGGCAACATCTTTTCACTAAAGATATTTACTAACTTGTCAATACCCATCCTCATACCATCAAAACTTGATTTCCTCTTTAATATCATTTGAGAGTTGTTGTAGGTTGTTAGAGTTCATGGAAGCATGGGACATCTCAACTCCATTCATTGGTTGATTGATAGGAGAATGAGTGGAACTTACATTAACCTCTTCATTCTCATAATGCCTATGGTATATAGCTTCTTGAGGGGTTTCATGTTCATGTTCATGTTGGTATTCTCTTAGCTCTTCATTGATGGTCTCCAAAATAGGATCATTTTTCTTATTCCTTGCCATGAGTAACTTTCTGTCCTATATATACAGCGGAGGAAAAACTCAAATATCTTGAGTTCTAGTACTCCGAATAATAAGCTCTTTGGCTCTGCTTGAAGCTTGAGAAGTCCCCTTTCTAACGAACTATCAAGCGTTGAAAGTAGTTGAATATAGAAAATTCTGTAAACAGTTTACTGTAGCTGTCTGGAAATTCCTGCAACTTGTGAATGCTTTGTTTTGATCATATAGTGACTTGTACCTTCAATTTTCATATACCTACCAACCGTATAGACCTGTAAGGGAACTCCATACATCTGCCAAAACTGAAAATACCATTTGCAATAACCAGAATGATTGAATAATCCACTGTATACTGCAAGATTAATGGGACCCTGTTTGTATACACTATTCCAAAACCTCAATGCTGATCCAATGCCAAAATACCATGCTGAAAACTAAATTCTTATTCCCTTGAGTGGTACATGCACCTGAATTTTAAATGCGTGGGATACGAGACTTAAGGGGTGTGCAAATTTCCCTCTCAAGCCGGTTTGTGCTCCTCTTCAGGGTCTTTGTCAGTAGGGGAGGGTCACCTCTCTTTTGTCCTACCAACTCGCCTGGCATCCACTTTTCCTCGTGGGTATATACATGGCAGTTCAATGCTAAGCTCTAAAAATCATCATGAAATGCATGGAATGAAAAGAATTTGATTGCCCTTTTGATAATATGCAAGAACTTGAATGGAATAGGTTGAAATTGAAATGGGGATAGGTAAGGGATAACCTCAGCAGTGACTCACTGCTTAACAATTCTTATTCCACTTACCATTGGGTAAAATTTTACTCATGTCAATGAACAAAAGGAGCAAACAATTCAATATCAGGGTTAGATAAATGAGATGAGAATTTGAGGCACTTGGAAATGATTATTTCTGTGAATGAGATTGATTATGCAATGATCAATCACTAATATAGCTCTATGGATTTTCTCATGAAATGCATTTGATAAAATGGATGGGATTCTTTATCATTTTAATCTCTCTTTCATCAATTGGACTTAGCTCAACAAAAGGATTTAAAGATAGATTAAAATTGATTAGAATACCTCTTAAGCTGGTAGAAGAAGAGTGTTGTTGTTGATGACGGAATGTCCCCAAATAGAACTTGACTTCAACAAATAAAGCTTGACTTCAGCTTCAATTAATCCAAGAAATCCCCATTTAAGCTTTCCAATGCTAATATCCAGCTTCTTGATCAAGAATCTTCATGAAGAGTGCTCCCATTAACCATTGGAACCAAAATTTGATGAAGAAGGCTTCAATAGAGATACCACTTTTGTTGAAGATGCTGATTACTCTTCATTGTATAAAGTAGGCTTCAAAGAAACTTCAAAATTTGAAAGAGAATCCAATAATTCCCTTCCTTCAATTGACATTGGCTGCCTCTTCCATGAATCCTTCAAGAATCCACTCCATTCTCCCACAATGGTGGAAAATCCATGCAATGTTGGTACTATCCTTTGTGTAGAGGCTTCAGGAAGTGAGAGTACCAAAAGCCCCATGATCTCGATAAGAAATCTAAGAAAATAAGCTTACTGTCCAAAACTGTCCCTGCTAGGGTTTCGTGAGAGAGGGAAAGACTCAAGATGGAAGAACTCACATCAAATCTTGGAAGAGACCAACTGCCAACGGAAGTAGGAGCTTGGTATGGCCCATCTAGAGCTTATTAGCTCTAAATTTCACATCGTGAGCCAGGAGTATGATCAAGCACAGATCACACAACCTGCATACTCATATACTACGTTGAAAAAAATGAGCAATACTCTCAAAATTGGTACTCCATAGAAATCTCAAGTGTGGCAAGGAAGATGCTTGTGAGGTCAAATGGCAAGATAGAGTTCATGGCTTGAAGGTAAGATCAGAGATTTCCATGGTTTCCATGAGAGAAGCTTGTAGGAAAAGTAAAGAACCCTTATTCTTGAAAAGTAATCACAGTTTAAGATTCACTAAGTCATGCAACCCTCATTCTCTTCAAACTTACCCCAATTTTGGTCCAAATCTTGGTCACGACTTACCAAAATGGTTGGAGCCCACCATTGTCCTGGTTCATGCCAAGAACCTCCATCTTAGTCACAGTTTCTAAGAGTTCTCCATGTCAGACCACGGTTCTAGAAGAACTAACTCTTGTGATTGAATTTTAACTGCGGTTTTCACTCCCTAGTCACTGTAACTAAATCTATTGCATGAAAATGACTTCTGACAATATCTAAACTAATGCTCTGATACCAATGTAATGAAGCATTCAACCAAGTAAAGAAATCTAACTAAATTCATAGTTTAAGCTAGTCCTAGATATTCTTTTAGTGAAGGCCATATTTGTACACTTCATGCACTTTGTAGGATAATTAAAAAGCTTGTTCATCCTTATATAGGATTTGCATGGAAGTTGAAGCCATTATCAGCTAGAACAGATGCTATAACAAAGATTGAAAAAGTCTTATTTGCAATTGATTTGCATGGTGATAATGTTGTTATTGAACCAGATCTTCAAAAGTCTAAGGATGGCAATTGTGTCCCCAAAAAGCCATCTATTGGTGGAGTGAAGTCTAGAAGGTTCCTAGACTTTCATGGGAGACTTGGTAAGATAAACTCTAGGAATGGTGGCTCAACTATTAGATACAATCAATGGAAGTGCCTACATAATGCAGTTAAACTGATAATGGACAAGCTCGAAATAGAAAAGCCAATGTTTGGGAAACACTAAACAAAGTATTCTTTTATTGTGATAAGACAAAGTGGAATGATGATGATCTCAAAGACTTCAAAAACCAATTGAACATTTTTAAAAACGCAATGACAGAAGCTTGGGGTAATCAACACTTCACTCACTATATGGGAAGAAGTTTACATATGTATGTCTCTTTATTGTCTAACTCATATAGGGTTTTCTAATTGAATTTCTTTATTTGTTAACTATGCAGCATATTTTATATAACCATGCTCCATATTTTATTAAGAAATATGGATCTCTATCTATTTGGTCAACCCAAGGTATGAAAAAATCACATTATCAAGCAAGAATAAAATACTTTAGACACACAAGACATGGAGGTGAAAGATACAAAGCAAACAATTTATTAGAGGTCTTTCAATGGTTCTACATACAAATTTGGCACAAATTCAAGCTCAAAGACGCAATCGTGTCATGTAATACATCATCTTTGGCAAGGGCTATATCCACTATTACCCAAAGAAGAAAATAGAGATATTTAAACTCTTATGCAAAGCAAAGATATTCTGAATGGTTATAAACTAAACAAAGAGATGGAAAAACATGGGTTTCAAGAAACCCTTAATATCTTTTAGTTTGACTCTGTTGCAGAAGAGTCTTTAGTTTCAGGGAATTGACTGGGTCCTCTAAGAGAATCTTTTATTTCATCCCACTTGTTCAAAATTTTGCGTACTCTTCTCCTTCCCTCTAGAATATGGTTTCTTGCATACGAATTCTTCTAAAACAACACTTAGTACTATCTACATCACTCTCTACCCTGTTACAAGCAATCTCATGACTTTTCAATATATGACTCCTTAATGCCCTCATGACTTTTCAACATAAAAATATATTAGAATCATTCTCATTCTTGCTTCTTAAAAGGGAGAAAATTAAAAAATTATATAAAATGACATACACATCATATTTTTTTTAAACCCAAAAACACCTTTTTGACTCGAGAGTTTCCTTGTAAATTTTTATCATTTTTGGATAAGTATATGCATATTTCTAGGCATTTCTTCATTCCCTCTCAAAGCTCTAGTTTTATCCAAAATTTTGCGTACTCTTCTCCTTCCCTTTAGAATATGGTTTCTTGCATATGAATTCTTCTGAAACAACACTTAGTACTATCTACATCACTCTCTACCTTGTTACAAGCAATCTCAAGAGTAGTTTTGATAGCATTTGCTGAAATCAAATAATCTCTATCTACAACACTCTCTACCCTGCTACAAGCAATCTCCCTTTTCAATACTATGCTATACCTTCCTCTTCAACACTCTATACTATAAGCAATCAAGTGATAATGGAGGTATATTTTTTTAAAAATCTCTGTGATGTTATTATTCTCCATAGTTGTTGTTTAATCCTTAAGTGTCAATTTTGAGAGAGAGAGAGAGAGAGAGAGAGAGAGAGAGAGAGAGAGAGAGAGAGAGAGAGAGAGAGAGAGAGAATGGGGGGGGGGGGGGAAGAGAGAGGACTATATGAGATGAATTAAGAAAATAAGTGATAGAGTGACAAAGAGTAAATTAGGGTAGAAGATAAGATGATGTTATTGTTCTCCACTAGCCAAGCTTGCGTATAAATGTGTTTAAATATCTTTGATCAATTCTTCTTGAGAGAGAGAGAGAGAGAGAGAGAGAGAGAGAGAGAGAGAGAGAGAGAGAGAGAGAGAGAGAGAGAGTGTGTGTGTGTGTGTGTGTGTGTGCGTGTGTGTATTTTGGATAGAACAAAAGATAAGATTGGATGTTGATTAGAGGTAGATTAAAAGCTAAGATTACAAGGAAATTAGGGGTTGATTAGGATCTATCATGATTGAAATCAAGAGAAAGAGAAAAGATCCAATTGGGTAAAAAAGAACACAGACATATTGAATCAAAGGGGTGTAATTGTGTGATTTGAGCCAGTTGAGAATTAGTTGCATTGCTGATGGATTGATGCTGACCTACAGCTCCTAGATATTTAGATGTTCTTGCTATTGATTAGAAAATTGGCATCGACTCCTTAGCTTACTATTAATCAAAGGGATGTAGTTGTGTAATGTTAAAATTGGCATATATTTTTATTTACAAGATGTAGGTGCAGGATGTACCAAGAGAAAAAGAAATATTCACTTTTAATTATTGGAGGATGAATATGCACTAATGTTCAAAATAATTGTAGAAAGGGATGATGCAATAAGGTATAAGATGCAATAAGAAAGAAATGCATGGAAAAAAAAGGTGGACCTTTGGGTTGATGGGTGCATTTATCCACTCGATCTAGTCAGTCAAAGGCCACCACAATTTGAAGGGCTTACATCATTTGTAAAGTTTGTTTGTGAAGGTAATGAAGGATTGTATGTATACACATGCAAACTTGTTACACAAGGATTAGCAGGGGTTCATCAAGCCTTGACAAATATGCAGACATGATTACAAGGGAATATGCAGTCTTTGATGGAAAAGGATAGATTATTAGTTGAGAAGGATAGGGAGAACCAGAGCCTGCAACAAGCAATTTCTATCATTGAAGATGCTATGCAGGCTACACATGTGCAAAATATGGAGTTACAGTCTAAAGTTATGGACTTGGAGAAGGAGAATCGAAATATAAAGAGGAAGCTCACAAAAACTTTGGAGATTGGGGCCACTTTAAAAACCAAAGAAGCACATCAGCACATCCGATTAGTTAAACCAGTTTACCAATTAACCAAAGGAAGCAGACAATATCATAGATGGATATATGCTCAATCTACTACAATGAGAAATATGTTCCTTCATGCAAAGAATGATACTATTGCCAAATTCCTAAGCAAGGATATAGTAAAAAATGCATTGAAAAATAATAAATTTAGGGACATTGTAGATGGTGTCGAAAGTGAATGTCTTAGGGATGTGAGCAACTTGTTAACTGCTACAGATGCTCAGGGATTATGTGACAAGGTGAAAATGAGTTCTGAGTTATATAGTATGCTCTATCAACAATTGGATACAAGATTTAAGCAAGTTTTCAAAACTAAGCGAGTAATGCCTCTACCAAAACCATTTCACGTGAAGAAGGCTCAAAAACATCTAAATGAGAAAGTTTTAGAACTAATTGGTGAGCCAACGCATCTGAAAAATATACACATATTGAAGTATGGTTCCAAAGAAGTTGCATTGTATTAAATGTATCCAAAAACTTTGTATTGGATATATGTAGGGTTCAAATTGCTATGGCCAAGTTCTACAATATGTCTATGGAAGAATGTAGAGGCAAACTTAAGCTGTCCTCAAACTTGATGAGAGTGAGATTATTAAGGGAAAAAAACTTGAACGTGTGAGTATAACACTTATGAATCGCACATTGGATTCTAACATCGATGAAAACCATCCTTTATACTTCAGTGTACAGTTCAGAGAATGAAATATGGTGGCTTGCAACATTTGAAGTACCAAAGGAGGACCATGAAGTGCTTAAAGATTTTTTTAACCTCACTAATATACCCAATGTTATTCAAAAGCAAAATAGTGGAGTAATTTTACACATCGAGGCTTTTGGGGACTATCAAGTTGAATGGCATCTTATAAGTGCTTTAAAAACATTAAAGTGTATGTTTGGTTTATCAAATGTATCGAATGTAAAATTTCCATGCATATACTGCGTGCAAACTAGGAAGAAAGGGAAACATGGAAAGAAAGAACGGCTTTCCAAAGCAGGACAACAAGGTGCTCCAACATGTGATAAAAAAGTCATGAGAAATAGAATGCTAGTTCCAGTGGATCCAAACTGGTGCCCTATTTTGGAATTACCATTAACAAGGATTCACTTTTGCACATTGCATTATTTGGTTAGAATAATTGAGAAGCTAGTAAATGAATATATATGCTTTGCATACAAGATGCAGCATATGTCAGAAGTTGATGCTACAAGCAAGAAGGTAGAACAAGTCCTCTTTGAAGTTGGATTGCACGGGGGCCAAGAAGAAATAAAAAAGGACGAGAAAATTTTGGAAAAGAGTGGAAATATCCCTTGTAAACCATGCTTTGGTGGACCCAAGGCTAGAAAGTTTATATCTCCATCTCTAGATGATGAAGGCAATATACTTGTAAAACAACTAGAGAAGTATGAAGCATGGAAAAAGTTACACCTTGCTGTTCTGGATTGGAGCAATGGGAGACAAACGAGGATTGCAAAGATAGAAGTGTAGATACACCTAGATAGATTAGCAGCTCTCTTACAAAAGTTGAGGTTTAGAGATGGTGATGCCAATACATTTAAAGAGACAGTTGCTAAATTTTATAAGTCCATGGTGGAGGCATGGACTACAAACAATATAACACACTACATGGTTAGTATTGCCACCATTACAAAGAAATATAGTCATTTTGAATTAGTTTGTGTTTCTAATCTCTCTTCTTGTGCAACATATACTTGAAACACATGGTCCATACTTTGTAGATTAATGAAGTTTGGTAGAATGGTCAACTCAAGGCATGGAATGATCTCATTGGCAAGCTCGATGTGCTTTTCAAAAGGCAACTGATCATGGAGGTGGTATCAATGATTCCAATTCTATGAGGCAATTATTACAATGGTGGTATAGGAGATTAGAGATACGATACGAGAAAAAAGAAAAGAAGTCCAAAAACTCTCAAGAAAAATTTATAAGTAGGGCAATATATGAAGTGAGAAAAGCAAGATATGAAAACATCATAGCTAGACAATGCCACGCAGAATGCCTGGCAGCCCAAGAGAGAGATGGCAAGAAATGGAGACCTGGATAAAGATAATACTTTTGATGCATTTAGAGTCTACGAGAGAGCATAGGTACCTAGGATATGACACATCAATACTCCTATTTTTAACATGAGATGTCTTGTAAATTTTGTTTAAAATTTTGAAGGTTTATCACTATATTTTTCAAAGTCGATTTCAAACTATGTTTTTTAATTTTAAAGTTCATTTATACCACAGTAAGTTTAAAAGTTTCGTACTTAAGTCAAGTCTCTCCTTTCATTTTTTCCCATTACTCTTTAATTTACTCTCCACCTTTCTATCCTTTATCATCACAACCATGGCACATTCCAAGTTTCCTATCAACACTTTTTTGAATCTAGTGAGTGTACTGTGAGTGACAAAGGTCCCTTGGTGGCAATGGTGGCCCTATTGCAGCTCATAATGGTGGTGCTACTGTGTCCAGTAATGGTGGCTCTAGTGTCGTCAATAATGATAGTTTGCCATTGTTTGGAAATGTGGTCCACATGCTCCACCTCCCACTACTACTCCAGCTAGTAATACACATCGTCCAACACATAAGAAGCAAAGATGGAGACCAGGCATAGTTGCGCTACATGAGATAATAAAATTCCAGAAGAGTGTCAACTTGATTATTCCTAAGGCACCATTCTTTAGGTTGGTGTGAGAAATACTGCAAGATCTACAGTTAGGGCATCATCACAAGTTCTTTTCAAGAAACCAATCAAGGAATATGGGGCGATGGTCAAGCCAAGTCTTGCCTGCTCTCTAAGAAGCAGCTAAAAGGTACTTGATTGATCTAATGGGTGATTCTCAACTTTTAGCCATTCATACCCGATGCATCACTATTAAGCCCATAGATATGGTTCTTGTTCGTAGGATCCACAACAACAAGGATGCATTTAATCTTAATGTCAACAATATGCTTTGAAAAGCTACCTTGTAATTGGATCTATGTTTTTAGCTCAAATTTGGTTGAATCGTAAGGAGCTTAGTTTTGGTTTATCTTTCCAGTAGATCTTTAAGTATTTGATAGAAATGGTCTACAAAATGGAGCTAAATTTTGCCTAGATCTAGATGTACTTAATGCAATGCACTATCTACTATTGCTTCATGGTTTCGTAATACCAAGTCTGATATTTGATATTCTATTTTGCCTTGATTTGCATTGTGCGTATTTCCAAGTTTCTAATTTTGAAAGTAGTTTTGTTAAGGATAAATTCAATGCGCAATCATGCCACACACATCAGTGGTGATCAATTGTACATGGGCCGATGCAATATATCTTTACTGTATTTAGCGGTTTAGCAATACTATATCCGATAATGCGATATTCCATTCGACCCATGACTTATTTTTTGTGAATTTTCAAGTTTCCAATAATTCACGTAGTTTGATTGACAACACATTTAATATGCAATTGTGCACATTCGGTGTGGTGGTGAGTTTTTCTATTATCAGTGAAGTATAATTCAATTAATGCATTTTCAAAAAATGATTGAACCATCAATTTTATAAATCAAAATCTAGTGAAACTTCACCCACATGCCAGGCATCATAAAAACTCATGGATATTAAAAAATTGGCCCTATTAGAAGTCTATGGGACACCTGTCCAGAGGCTCATGTCTAGGACCTTAAATCTAAGGATTTAGGGCCCCAGATGCTAGCCTTGGGATAGGTGTCCTAGAAACTTCTAATGAGGCCAAATTTTTTTTGGGTAGTTGATGTATCTTAGAGGAGTTCACATGTAAAATTTCACATCAATCAAATCACTGGTCATATTTTTTCAAAGCTTGGATATATTAATTCAGGTTTAGGGATTTTTTAAAATTTTTGCTACAAGTTTAAAGATTCATCTCATTTTACATATTTCACTTTTGAGTTTTGAAATTTCTCTCCTAGAAGACATGGCACACACCAAGCAAGCGACCCGGAGACCCCCCCACCCCCCCAGAAATCCTATGCAATAGGGGCTACCTCCCCTAACTCCACCACCACCACCACACCAGCATCACAAGCGATGATGAAAGCTAGGCACAGTGGCTCTTCATGAGATCCCCCATTACTAGAAGACCACGCACATCTTGATACCAAAGGCTCCATTCTAGAAGCTAGTGCATGAGATTATGGACAACATACTCATTAAGAAAAGCAAGAGACACTTCCCAGATGGAACACGCTTGCAACAACCCAATCGCTACACTGCCCAAGTCCTCCTTGCATTACAGGAAGTTGCCAAAGCTTACATCATCAACTTGTTCGCAGACTCAGTCTATGTAGCAGTACATGCAAGGGTAGTCACCGTCACCGATAGGGATTTGCGAATAGTGAGGTTCCTCCAACGATGGAAAGATAGTTCTCGCAAAGATCAACAATGATAGGGATGCACTACCAAAACATATACAGAATGTAGCTTTCAAATAGATTTTGTGAAACCTTGGTTGTAATGGATTCCATGTAAAATGTTATGAATATGAATACAATTTTTTTCACACGCCTTATTTTTATTTATTCACTTGTTATTTGTTTTATTTGTCTTTGAGTGTTCGAACGAATACATGTTGCCCACGAACTCGATAAAGCACGATGTATTAAATTTACGGTACAAATTGTGTTACATATAAATCTGTCAATAAATAAGTGTAACATTCAAGTAAATAATAATAATAAATGCCACGTATGACAAACTACATTGCACACAAATCCAACAAATATCGATTTTCATTACTTCAAGAGAAGATTACAAACTACATTACATTGGTGATGAGATATCATTTGGCACTAAGTACATCTACTCTCTCCTAGGCTTCTTTGAGCTAGACTCCCCATGGTCAGAGCTATTCTTGATCATAGGTAGCAATACATTTTACCCTAGTAGTTCCTATCTAATGACATTAGGGTCTTCAATATCAACAACCATGCCATAGGCTACCATGGAAAAAAGTGGCCCAAACCTAGTACTAGAGAATAAGTAGAGGAGCTTCGAACGTCGAAGCAACACTACTTTCTCCAAGCTAGAGTTCGTTGGGATGGTCTTGAAGGACCCAGCCTTCGTTAGTGCCCTCAACTTCAAGAAGTTCCTAGCAAAAGCCGGAGAGTATGTCTTATGGAATACAATAATGTCGCTCACAAGCTGGCTGATATACTCTTTCAATGTTGAGTCCTACACCCTTCCTTGGCTACCAGATCGGCTACCTTGTCTAGATGAAAATTCATCTATATAGACAATGTCTTGCATCACACAAGTTGAGTGTCAGACTCACTATGCATGGAGTGTGCTAAAGATATATACATCGGATTTGCGTAAAAATTTACCAGTAGGGCCTCTAGGGCATCGAGAGTATGCACATAAGATTCAAGCCCCCAAACGCGAGCCTCCGGCCAATGCAGCTCTGGGGACCCAATCCTGGTAAAATTTTATGTGCACACTCCCGATGTCCTAAAGGCACTATTGGTAAATTTTTACGCGAATCCGATAACATTACCTTCTCTACATCATCTATCTGTTGCCGTAATGGAGCATCCAGGTCTACTCCTGCAACTAGGCCACCCTTGTCTCTCTCTTGGGAAGGTACTGTGTAGTTAGGTCGAGGTCAAAAAATGCTTTCTTGCAACCGCTCAAAATCCTCATCTGAGATCTCATACTGTGGTGCCATATTCCCAATCTGCTCTTGGATGCTCACAATGGTAGAGATGTCATTGGCACTCGTGCCATCATATCAAGCTAGCTCATCAACATGTGCTAGCGCATCTTGTATATCAAAATCTATAAAATCATTAGGTACATCATACACCATGATACAATATAGATATTCCCTTAGCTCCAAAATTTCTAGTACATCCTACATAAGTAAATATTCCACCCCCTCGATGATGATAGTATGGAGAGAAATGAGAGGTGGCTCATCGCTTGTCAACAGCTTAACAGGGCAAGGAGGTGGGTGCATAATGGCTAAGCTTTGTGTCACCTCTACTCTTAGATCGAGTGTAATCTCCTCAGGCTCCCTCTCGAAATACTCTAGCTCTGGCCGAGAGGGTGTGTCAATGTCTTTCTCATTGTCTACTTGCACCTCAATGCACAAAACATATATGGCAAATGTTGCATTGCGCTCGATGAGATCCATCGTGGTGTGGTCTTGGGATGAGGTGGACACTACTCTGGCGCGGAAATGCTGCCCCACATGCACGAGGGGTTGATTTATTACCTTTGTATGGCTTGATCCCACGTGTAAACTACTATATAAGAAATCTATAGAGACCCATCTGAGAGTAGAGTCTGGAATAGAGCAGGTGAGAGGGTTTGCCGCATCTCAAAACGATGCCAGTATACTAGGGCTAGAATCTATGGCAGAAAGCGAGCTCTCTAGACTCAAGGCCACACAAAACCTAGGGTATATCTGGTCTCCTGTGTGTATGTAACGTGTGGAGCTAATCCTTGCAGTGAAGGCGGGAGTGGTAGCCATGGTGCACAAAGAGAGAAGGAAGGAGAGCATAGGTATAGGGAAGTAGAGAATGAAAGTCAAAATGAGTTTGGAGTTTTAGCTTTTATGTATCTAAGGTTTTAAATAAAGGTTCTTTTTTAACCCTAAAGTTTCAAATTAAAACTCTTACCTTAATTTCTTTATTTCAATACTTTAAAGTAACCGTTAAAATTACTCATACAGATAAATGCTTCATTCTACATTATTATATCCTCGAATATACTTGGATCACTGAGTATATTCAAATCCAACTATAGAAAATATAGAAAATCTTTAAGAAAAGAAATCTAAAGACTTTCAAAATCCCTTGGATCCAATTTAATATTTAATTTTAAGAAATAAGTAGAAGAGATGAGCTACAATATATCATTATGCAAAGACAATATTCCATAGATTATAGAACTCCAGCCTACAATTTAATTATGATTTTAACTAGCACAATTGACTAATTATAATATGCATTATCGCATGTTTGGATCATAGTAAACTAAGATTATCTAAATTGAAAGTACTCAGAAGTTTACAAAAAGTTTATATTCATTTTTTATTAAAAATTTTACAAGGATTCCACTATCTCAAGGATATGTGGAGAAGCACATTGTTTACATGTCATGGATTGCTTACTATGAATCCTAACTTTTCTATTATCTAACTTGAAATAGAAGTTGCAGAGGGGCTCATTGGATATTAATTGGATTTATTGTCTCAGAAAAGAAATGGGCCAATGGCTCTCTGCACTGACCACAAAAGGATTATGACCATTCCACAAAATTAACCACATCTATGAGAGTTGTATGTGTCTCATCTCACGTATATTAATCCAAGTTGATCCACTCTCCTCGCAAAAGTCGTCATCTTCTATATCGAAAGTGAATGCACAGAGTTTGTCTAGCGATGAAATACCTGTAATAAAAACAAAAATAATGGTAAGTAAATGCAAATAACATAACAATTCATCTAAGCAAGACCTATATCAATTAAATCAAGGCATTCAAAGTAGTAAAAAATATTTACCTGAATGTGAGATCAGATTGGTTGACCCTACACTCAATCATCTCATCAAAATGTGTTCTTTTGACTTGCCAAGACTCACCCAATAGTTGACTCATCCATTCCTCAGATGGACACTTTCATTGATAAGTAATCTTTGTTTTCTTTAGAACATCACATGAACCAAACAAATGTGCAAACAATGAGAATGGAATAAACCAACTAAGATGCACATCTTTGGAGCCTGTGGTGGGTTTCATAGCACTATTGAAGTCAGATTTTATCTTGGACTTACATGCTCCTAACAACTCCAAGCTACCAATCAACAATTCATCACTAGATAGTGGCGACAATGGGACATGTTGCAATCTTTGGCTTTCTACTACATACAATGAATTATTTTGAGTTGCAAGTTGACTTGTAAAGTTATTATCATAGATAAAAAAACCTATGACTTCATGCCAAACATATATCTTGCTGCTCAAACATTCCACATTCTACCATTCATGTAAAGTTGATGGATATAGAGTTATCAGTAAAACAAGATTGAATTAGAACACTACAAAGGTTTTTAAAAACAACTTAGATGTAAAAGAATAAACAATGATAAAATTTAAAAATTTATTATTTTTTATATAATCTGCAATGTAGTTCTTGTCGTGTACAGAGATTTGTTTGTGCATATAAACATGTTTGATCAACACTTCTGTCACTGTACTTGTTCCATTAAACACTTTTTTGAACTCTAAAATTCTACATTTCCAATTTTTTCTAGGGTTTGCAACATCCTTATGCCTGACCTTGAAACTCCCTCGAGTATTTGGGTACATCAAAATCCAATCCAACTTATAGTACTTATCACAAATCCAATTACCGTCACTATATTTCCTATTGAAGACCTCCACTGCGAGTATGTTACTGATGTTTTTCCTCTGTGAAGACATCTATGATAACCAAATAGAAAAGTTACCTATCAGCATGTGTATAATTTACAAATGTTTTCTCCAAATGAAATGAAATTTAAATGAAGAAATTACAAAAAACATTGTACATGTAATTCTTTTCACAAAGAAGCCCAGAGATGTTGAACAAGAAGTTGACTTATAACAAGACCATTGTTCCTTCACTGACAAATTCCTAGAGTACAAAAACAAAAGAAATATAAAGTCAAAGCATACATATAACTTACATAGGCTTTGTCCAAATGAGTTGAAACTTAACCATGGAGCAACAGAAAAAAGTGGCAATATATATGTGGCTCTCTTTGCAAAGAACCCCAAAGATGTTGAAGAAGTTGAGTTTTTTAAAAATCATTGTTCTCCACCCTCAAAGACTCTTGGAGTAAAAAAACAAAGAAAAACTTAGTATGCATATAGCTTGCATACATTTTGTCCAAACGAGATAAAATTTAACTATGGAGCAGCAAAAAAACAAGATAGCATACCTGCAACTTTATTTACAAAGAAACCGTAAGATGTTGAAAAAGAAGTTGAGTGTTCAAAAGATCATTGTTCTTGACTGTAAGAGACTCTTAGAGTACCAAAACAAAAGAAATTACATGTCAGAGAGAATGCACATAACTTGCACAAGTTTTGTCCAAATGAGATAAAACTTTACCATAGAACATCCATGGAAGAGAGCAATATATCTGTAAAGTTTTGTGAAGAAAATCTTAGGGCTTTGGTAGAACAAGCTTTTCTCTCATAAAACATATGAAACTCACTCTGTGTTTGTGTAGAGGAAATGAAATTTTATAGGGTTACAGATAGGGTAAGCAATAATGAGGTTGTAAGATTTCGTTAGGAAAGAAGAAGCGGGGAAAGAGATATGATAAATTTGAGTTCCGCCTAAGAAAGAGGGGGAAATTGAAAAGGGAAAAAATAAAAAGTCAAACATAAAAAAAAAAGAAAATAAAAATTTGAGTCACAAACTTCCAAGAAGTGTCAGCATTGTATTCCCCACATTTCTCCTTATTATATTGCTGAGGGAAGATTTGGGCCAAGATATGGCTAGAAGATTCATGTTACATGAATCTAAAATCCAAGCTCTCTCATTGGTTAGGCCTATATTTGTCTATTCACTCCTTAAGGGACAAAAAGAGAGTCCACATTTCTCCTAATGGTAGGTCTGTGATAGGACCATCAATACCTTGTTTATCTTATTATCAACAAATGACCCATATATATAAATCCTACCTTTCTATGTATCAATCTACTCAGATTATTCTACCCATTCTTTTTCAACCCCAAGATGCCCCTTAGATTCTTATTTTCCCTCGTTGTTCTTTTATTGAGGATTGTGTCTTTTCCCCTCCTCCTTCTTGTCCTTTCCCATCCATAACTATTCTTTCCACTTTTCCAGCATACTTGTTAACAACCTTTTTAGCTGATTCCCCTAAATTAATAGATTGTCCTTTTTTAACCCATTCCTTCTTTTATGATTTTTCTTTTCCACTCCACCTTCTCTTTATTGTTTCTCTTCCATCTCCTACCACTTTTATCCCTCAACCCCCTCAGTTGGTTAGTGGTTACACAAGTTGTGATCTCAAGATCCTTAGATGATGAGGATGGGGTTAAGTAGATTCCCTAATGAGACCTCAAATAAATTGGCAGTCAAACTTTTCAGAATTATCTGCACTTTGCTCAAAAGTATTATCAATCTTTAGAACCTTCACTGGCGGTAAGACTGACTGCTCACTTTGCTTGGTATCTTGCCTATATACACCGGCTTTCACATAATGATCAAAGTCAATCCCAAAGTTGTGTTTGAATGTGAATGTGGATATTGATCCCCACCAATTGGATATTTTTTACTTTCATACCTTTGCTTGCCTAGCCGGTATCTTGCATTGGTGGAGAGGATGTGTTGCTAGCAAATTTTTCAAAATCCTCCCAAGACTTTTGTAAATGAATCTTTGTCCATGGATGATTTTTGAAACCACTAAACTTTTAAGGGGGATTACCTTCATTGATATCCTTGGATGTATTTTGATGATTTATAATGTGATATCTCTCTTTTGAAGGTGCCATTCATATGGTTGTTTTGTGTTTAGTGTTTGTATTGTGTGTGTTATTTGTATGATGGGGTCACGATTGGATATTCAAATTGTTTGAGAATATACCTTTTTAAAGATTCATAGTGATGATAGAAGAATGGATGCAAATGAAGAAACTCTCATATCCTTTGAATGTTTGTTTAAATTTGGTTGGTTTGATTAAGTATTGTTCCTAATATCTTGTTTTGGGATTTTCCTTGAATAATGGATTAGATATAGGTTTTATTTTCTAGATATGAAGCTAGATCCCTTCTTGGTTGTCAATTGGACATTTGAAGATAAAGTGATGAGCTATTATTTTGAACTTTTATTATCTTTTTCTAAGGTCGAAAGGGCATCTCTGATTAAGTGTGGGGATATGTTGAGGGTTGATATATTTGTGTTTTTAGTCATTTTTTTGTTGGGTTTTTGGGTAATTTTTGTATGATTTGAATGAGAATTGACTGGTTTCGAAGTGTTTGAGAGTTTTGTACAAGGTTGAATAGGTTTGAGAAGCTCATGATCTTTTTCATTGGAGATATGATATGTTGAAAGGTTTTGTTCATGAGTGCTTGATAGGTTCTGTTTAGCTTCTATTTTGTTCTAATTTCTTTATGTATGAGAGGTTATAATGATGATTGATGGATTTTAAGAGTGTTTTAAAGCTTATTAATGATTCTTAATGGTTTTGAATGGTTTTAGTTGAGCTAAATGCTTCATGATAACCTTTTGTAGAACCTCTATCTATGTTCTATTTCTATTTTGTATGCCTCATTAAGTATTCTGTGGGATGAATGCTAGCTTGGGAAAGTTTTCTAATCTTGGAAAGAGATGAATAAAAATTCAAAATAGCTCAAAGAAGTGGAAAAAGTAGCTACTGAAGACTCAAGTAAAGACTGAAGTGACAGTGACACTTTTGAGCTACGAAAGGACATTGTAGTGGCTCTAGTGACCCTTCATATCAAACATACCTCTTGGGATGGATATCCATGACCAAAGAGGGATGATCGATGATAATTCTTCATTATTCCAATGTACTATTGAGAGAGCGCATATGTGAGAGAGATAGAGTGTGAGAGATAGTCAATTTTCTAGGAGAAACATTATATCTACATGAGAGAGACTATGAAGACATTGAAGATGAAATCTATGTGATGAAATTCCATTCAAATTGGAGCATTCTTTTGTATTCTCTCCTTCTTTTGATGGATTATATGAAGAATGTGTTGAAGTTTTATTGTGATCAATTTGTGGGAGAATTCTTATATGATGATGCATGAAGATTTGAGAAGATTTTCTTCTTGCGGTTGATTAAATTATGAATAACATACTTGTTGATGATAGAAGATAGATTTCTTATAGAAAATTCCCATTTTCTCGGTGTTCCTCTTGGGGCTCCAATATAGCATTGCTAGGTCAACAATAGGGTGTTAGTTCGATAATAGAGTAGGTCATAAGCCTGATGCATTTAGAAAGTAGTGGATTCATGACTGCATCATTTAGAGAAGGTGATTGTGTTCAAAGGATTCTAATCTAAGTTGGAGTAGGGTTGTCAAATAAGAAACTGAATTGGAATATCCATAGCATCTTGCAAACTATAATTGGGATGATATTGTAAATCATTACTTAATGAATATGAGCTATTTGTAAACAAGTATTAGTGTTAATCCTTCATATGTGTTGGTGTTGGCATTGGTGAGATGAGCTATGATGCTTATGGTTTCCTTAATGCACATGGAGATGTTGGGCTCTATTGATGGGCTCGTGCTATGATTTTTTTATTTTGCGTGTTGATGGTTGTTGAGATGATGCATATGATATTTAATGTCTTTGATGCTTTGATCTTGTGAGAGCATGAGTTCACAATTCATATATGCTTGCTTTCATTGATGAGATGATGCATGCATTGCTTCTTTTGACTTTGGATTATGATGCTTTGATGGGTGCTTGGGTGGAGAAATTGAGTAGCCTTTTTGGTGGGTGCCATATTTTTGGTGCCTTGGGTTGAGCTTGGGATGTTCAATGTATACTTTTCCTTTAGAGATTCAAGTTATAGGGGGAAAAATAAAGCCTTCTCTAAGTCATGGAATCATGAGCTTACAATAGCTATAGGAGGACACTATATGATGCATCAATAGTAGTAGGCATTCCACTTTTATGTTACATTGACCAAGTGTAAGGAGTTGTAGCTCCATGTTAGTGTAGAAAGGGTAAGGAGTAGTTAATTGTGCAAGAGTTGGACGATAGTAGAAGGTTATCATAAAGGCAATAAGCTATTACTATACATTTGGAAAAATGCCATTATTATTTATTGAATGCAAAGAAACATCAGAGACTTAACTCTGCTCAAACAAGTTATAACTTAAGCTATATCCAATGTTTTAATGCCAACGATATGAACTTTGCGTGCATGTGCATGTTTTGTATGGTCTTGTTGCTAGAGGAGTGTGCTAAAATGAAATTATAGTTGACATACAATTTGATTCACAGTTGAGTTGATCAGAGAGTTTAGTCTTGGAAAGGTTAATTGTAGTAAAGATTTTATTGTTAGTTAATAACTACTTTTAAATGGGGAAAATATTGGGGATATTTTTCATTAGGATAAGGGAGTATCTATGGGTATGTTTGTAGGATTGAGATCTCAATTCTCTATCCTCTGGTTTAGGTTTGAGATATCAATTTTCTATCCTATGGTTGTAAGTTTGAGATCTCATTAGTATAAGGGACTATCTATGGGTATGTTTGTAGGATTGAGATCTCAATTTTCTAGCCTATGGTTGTAGGTTGGGGTTGTTAAAGGCCAACACTTGATTCACACACCAACATCTCTAGCACTAAGGCCAATTTTCTTACATTACTCTTTTTATATATGTACATCCCTTTCCTTCTTGTAGATTTAATAAAAAAATTGCAATATTGCAACTTTGAATGCAACTCATGATGAGAAGAGCCATGAAAAGAGAGGGTAATGCAACTCTAGATGGATGAAGTCAATGGGTGTACACACACAACTCTCACCTTGGTATGGCATCCATAGCTTCATCAATGCCAAAAAGCTAGCCTACCTCGAGACTAATTAGAAGAAAATTTGATGGACCGTAACATCCTGCTTGCGGCACGTAGAAACCACCCCCCCAAACAAAAAAATAAAATAAAATAGTTCAACTTTTTTTTATTCCTTCCCCCCTGCCATCAACAACAAGTGGAAAGGGGGAAGAAGCCAACGTGGACAAAGAGAAGATCTTGATGATGATTGCAAGGGGGGGAATGAAGTCAAAGATGGCGGGAGATGCCGACATGGAGGAGGAGGTCAAGGTGACAACGTGGCAAAGGATGATGATGTCAATGGAGGGGGAGGCCACGAGCCTGCCACCCCTCCTTAACCTCCTCGACAAGTCCACCAGGCGAGCTGCCATGCAAAAAATGGTAGCTCCACCCTGGCTGGCCACATGGAGCGGAGGGCCTCCCCCCCCCCCCCCCCCCCCCCAATTGTAATAAAAGGGAGATATACGAAGCCTTAGAGGAGGGGCCAGGACGCTACAAGCAAGAGGGAGAGAGAGAGGAGAAAAAGAAGAGAAGAAAAAGGAGAGAGAGAGAGAGAGAGAGAGAGAGAGAGAGAGAGAGAGAGAGAGAGAGAGAGAGAGAGAGAGAGAGAGAGAGAGAGAGAGAGAGAGAGAGAGAGAGAGAGAGAGAGAGAGAGAGAGAGAGGAGAGAGGAGAGAGAGGATAAGAAGAGAGAGGGAGAGACAGAGAGGAGAGAGAGGATAAGAAGAGAGAGGGAGAGACAGAGGGGAGAGAGAGGATAAGAAGAGAGAGGGAGAGACAGAGAGGAGAGAGAGGATAAGAAGAGAGAGGGAGAGACAGAGGGGAGAGAGAGGATAAGAAGAGAGAGGGAGAGACAGAGAGGGAGAGAGAGAGAGAGGAGAAGAAGAAGAGAAGGAGAGAGAGAGAGAGAGAGAGAGAGAGAGAGAGAGAGAGAGAGAGAGAGAGAGAGAGAGAGAGAGAGAGAGAGAGAGAGAGAAGAAGAAGAAGAAGAAGAAGAAGAAGAAGAAGAAGGGGAGAGAGAGACACAGAGAGAGAGAGAGAGAGAGAGAGAGACAGAGAGACTCTATGAGGGTTCTTCTTCCCTTCCCTTCCTTAGAGGGTGATCACACACGTTGCTCTTCTCCTCGTCTCCCCGCAAGTCTAATCCTTTTGAAAAGAATCACCCCAGCACACCATCATCTTTGATGAGAGAAAAAGAGTGATTTATAGGCCGAAAGTATGGCCCAAAAATGGAGGAGGGCATGCATTAACTGTAATCCCACATCCAAAAATGGAGCCATCGGCCAAGGTGTTTCTGCAAATACGAATACAACACTGGGTACGGACAATTCATATCCGAATATTCAAGTATGATATGCTTGCAAGAGGCAGCATAGGATTTTTTAATAGATTTTATGAATGATGTTTATATTGCAACTGCCATGCACATAGAATTACATTAATGAATAAAAACTTTAGTATGGTTAGTAGACTTAGATATAGGTTTGACAAGGTTTTGAAGCGTATTCTATCAACTGATCAAAAGGCATTTAAAATCCTCAATGTTCCACCCATGAGAAAGCAGAAAGAGCCACCAGAACCCAAGATTGAAGAGGTTACCCATTTGTATCCTATAAGGGATGCAAGTGAGCAGGAGGTTGTCTTGGAGGAGAAAAGGAAAGAGGTAATAGAAAATGAGGATCTAATCTGGCAGAGAAAGATTTTGTCTCTTGGCCCAATGAACTACGAGAGGATGGGCAAAGTGTATGGCCAAATGGTCATGAATGTTTGATCTGTTAGTCCTGAGAAAGACGACTACCTCAGCATTTCTCCAGAGGATAAGATCCTATTTGAGAAAAAGGATACTCAACTAATAGATTCAGTAGTTTTTTATTATTTGAGGTAAGGTATTTTGCTTCTCTTTATTTATAATGAATTTTTCCAAGGGTCCTTATATTGCACTCATTCTCTTATTCATTCTTTACTTTGTATACAGGGCATATGTTGCTTATCTTAGCATTGATGTTGCTAAGGGTATATTTGTTATTGATCCACTTCTCTCTATGGATTTGTTTTCAAAATTTGATTCAAATATTGCAAGGTTTTTTAAGGACTTCAATAGTGTCACAAACCATCATAATTTTTTTCCATATATTGAAAGGTACATTCTTCAACATTCTATCTCCTGATGATTTGTCTTTAGGGTTGTAGAGGACACTTGAGCCTAGTCTATATCGAAATTCCTGCAAGAGAGGTCATTTTTATGAATTCTCTTTCAGGAATCCATGGCCAATCAAAGATGTATTGTCAATCAACACTCTTTATTTTATCTTTTATTGGATAAAGTTGATAATATTCGCTAATAAGTTAATATGTGCAATGCTACTAGACTTGTTACTACCCACTTGGACACCAGCTTTCAAAGCACTGTTGATCCTCAAAGCCCTTTCAAGTTTCTGCTTCAAGAGGTCCCATTGCAAAATGACATACATATAGTTGTGGCTGGAGAGTGGTTTTAAATGCTTCAAGGATAATAGATTCAAAGTTATTGAATATAGAGGGAGTGAATGTAAGTTTCCTATGCTTTTTATCCTTTTTATAGTGAAAGTCTCTTGCTACTTCAAATAACTTGTGTGCTTTGTTACAGTGCAAAGACTACCCTGAGTCATACATGTGGTGGATATGGGAGAGGTGTATTGAACTAGTTTTAGATAGGGCAATTACACTAGTGGACCCAAATTCCCCTCTCCCAGCTAAAAATTCCAAAGGACAGGCAACAAAGAAGGGCAAAGGCAAGAAAATGGTAACCACCAAGAAAAAGAAGTCTCTAAGGTCCTTTTGTGCCCAAAATGAAGGGCATGCCTAAGCTTTCTCCATTGAAATTTAGTCCATCCCCTCTAAAGCCTAAGGAGAAAAGAGTGCATGAGGTAATTAAGTTCTTCGAGCGACCAAAGAAAACACCTACTTTTTCAAAGAAAAAGAGTGCATGATGAAAGTATGGAAGATGAAGCAACTTTTACAAAGAAAGAGAGAAGTCTTAAGGATGGAGAAGTTGTAGATCAAGGAGAAGCTATGAGGATGGAGAAGCCAAAGATAAAAGAGAAGCTTAATAATAGCCTTATAGTTATCAATTTGTCTATTTGTACTAAAGTAACATTCCCCTTGTGTATACATCTATAGTGCAATATTCTAACGCAAAATGTAATGATATGTCATTTTGATCTTACCCATGAAAGACGATTTTTTGTTCATAGAATCATAGAGAATTATAAAGCTTGTACCAAGTCTTTCCTATTAAATTGTACTGCAATTTTGTAACTCATGATATAATGAAATCATTTTGGTCCACAAATGACGATTTGTTATTCACAGAATCACTGTAATGCTTATACCAAGATTTTCTAAATAGTACTTATCGATGCGTATAATTCCATGTTTTTGGCAGTAATATTTGTGAGCAAAAGAAAGATTCAAAATTATTTATATATGCATATTTATGGTCTGAAACTCACAACACTAAGAGGCAAACAACTCATACATGATACAGAGCTCTCAACTCTTTTTCCAATTACAACACCATTTACCTTGAACTTATATCCAGGAGTAGCATTCTCTAGAAACTCCAAGGTGTCTCTTACATCCTTAAGACTCCACTTTGAAGTAATGTTCACCTCTTTACTTCTTATGTGGTAACTTGCACAGTAAGTTTCAATGTCTTACAATCAATATATGAATCTAAAGGAACCCAGTCACCCAATCTAAGTTTGTATCTTCTGTAATCAAAACCTATGATAAGAGATTGTTGAGATATATTATAGGATAAACCCATTGATGGAGGGCACACATTGCACCTTATAAAGTCACCTTTGTGGTCAGATTCCTTGACTTTTCAACATAGACCTAAAATTTTGTCCAAATCTTCCTCTGAAAATTTTATGTTTAGCCATGAAACCTTTGTCCGTTATAAACATGATGTTTTAAAGCAAGCTGCAAAAACATGCAAGGGTAAAAACCATGATAAGCATACTCTTCTCGAGATCTTTCCATGAGTCATAGCCTTTTGAAAATCTTGAGCAATCCTGAGTTTAAAACTCTCCATTTTTGCTTCATTAGGCATCTCCCAATCCAAAGATGAGAGGCTTGGTAACTATAGATCTTCAAGGTATCCATACACACCTGCTCTTGAAGGAACCACATATTGTGCATAATACACAAAAATTCCACTTTCATGAAAAAAATTCGTGGTTTGATTAGCACAAATATTGTTTGCAAATTCTTTATGAATGGCATGGAATGTTCCGTTGAGGCTCTCCATAGGTTGCCACTCAAAACTTGTTGATGGAAAGATATCTACAACCAACAATCCATTATTTAGCATATGCTTCAAACAAAACCATATACCCATGTAAACCTTACAACTCAAACTTATAGTGTGCTTGTTGGGAAAAACATTCATGTGGAGCCAAGTGCATATCTCTAACCATGCAAACATGTTACACCAAAGCAAACCAGCATTGAGACGTGGTTTTGAAGGCAAAGATATGTCCCTTCCAATGATATTTGATATCCCCTTGTTTTGTTTTTTTCACTCTGTGAGAGCCCTTGCAAGATGGTAGCACTGTAACCCAATCATTTATAATAAATGTTTTGGGCTCCCATTCTCCATTTTTGCTCTTGCTATACATGGTGCAAGTGTTTATGGAATGAGAAGGACGCCATGTAAAAGATAATGAGTATGCAGACAATGTGCAAAGAAAGAAACCTAAAGAGAGAGGAGACAAATTAAAAATACTATCAGCACCAAGAACTTTGAAAATTCTCCCGATTTTCAAAATTTTCTTAATTAACTTAACTTTGTTACGTCTTCATCAGAGGTTTTGACAGCTTTTATTAGTTGATAGGGGCTGTTGGGACTACCAAAACTTGTCAGGGTTTGAAGATTTCAGCTAAATAGGAGGGGAGAACCACAAAATGAACTCTACTATATCAAAAGTAGAGGAGACAAGAATACCATATTTTTGTCCACGTAGCAAAATCTCTTTGGCCCTTTCCTTAATCCATGAATCAACAAAAGTGTCGTTTTTAACATTTTTTGGCCCTAATGAAGGATGGGTCTTTGAGCCTTTGGATGGATATGCTATTTATATGAAACCCAGTATTAGAGTTTTAAGGGGGTTCACATGTGGTTTTACATATGTGCCCATTTTGACCCTTCACCTTGTCATGCACCATGCTGCATGTGTATTCACGACAAATGTGTTTCATCACCTTTCCTTGTTACGTGCTTGAATTCTTGCTAGATAGATTTGGCCAATATGGCAACCTTAGTATTCTCCAATGTGATGACATAGTCAAAGATACATTTATAAATCCAATTAAATATTTCAACGATTTAGCTTTCCTTAACATGACTACATCCATGGCAAGTGCTCTTGAAATATGCACCAAAAGCTAGATAAAGAGACTTCTCCATGTCTTGGGTACTTGACATTTCCAAAGACCTATACTTCTCCATAAAAAATGATCCATGAGTATATGATATGTGCCAAAAAGGTGTGGAGTATTGACATTAGATTTTAAACATCAAATTATACAAATATAAAAGAACATGGAAGTAGTAGAGTTGAAGATGTACCATGTAGTGGGACATGTTGGTTTCTCCTTATGCATTGACAACTAGCTTTGTAAACTCATTGACTAGTTTATGAAATTCAGCTTGTGTGGAATGATATGTTGGCAATTTTAGCATTATACACACTAGTTTATCAAAAGAATACTAGACTTTGGCCCAAACATTCTTAAGACTAGGATCTCTTTCCAAATATATAGTGTATTTGCATAAATCTTTCTACAACTCCACTTTAACTTTGATCGCTTGCTAGTCATATTACTCAAGAATCTCTTCACCTTCATCCACTCATTGATATTGGCAATGCTACGTTATAAGTTAGGCTTGATGTTTTTTTATCATTTTAATATTAGCCTTGCCTCCATGAATACCTAATGAATTTAATAGCTCCTCGACTTTCTCAATAATTGCTTCACGTCTAAAGGAAGGCTTCATTACGCATATATAATTAACATCCGACTTCAATAGCTTGTCAAATATGTGCATAAGGCAATGAAAAGTGTAAAAATGGCATTCTCAATGTTGATTGGAAATATGGCTTTCCATTCCTTGTACACAACAATAACTACAATCTACAATCTATATGTAATTTTATCATTTGTGTCTACAACTTAGCAAATACCTAAAACCTTATAGATTCAAAATATATAACTTGTGCACTTGTAAATGATGGATATAGCCAAACTATAGTGTATCTAAAAAGCACTGTCAAGACCACTTGTAGGTCCAAAATAAGGGTCAAAATGGCTTCAATTGCCAAAAACCACAATTGGACAACTCTAAAGGGCTAATTTGTAGTATATACACTATTTTTACGTGCTCACCAAGTTTCACTACAATCGGAGATTGCAGCCTTCTCAGCCTCAAGAGCCTCCTACGGTCAAGACATGACCTATTTGATATAGCACCTTTCTATTACAAACCAGTGCTCTTCCCTTCCATGCAACATTATTCATGGTCTTAAAAGAATTGTTTGTTTTCATACAAAATAGACAAGGCAATGATGATGATGCCTCAATGTCACAATTGAACATACACTTCTATGCCTTGAGATTGCCACCCAAGTGCCAATCAACATTGAATTCTCCTACTCCTTCCACATAGAGTTCTCGCCACCTATTTCCTTAGAAGTTATACTCTGATATGGAGTACGTTATAAGATCCAATAGAGAATATTATGGTTCTCCTTGGGCACTTCAGTTGCTAGCCACTAAATTTCCTTTTCCAATGCCACACTAAATGGACAGATAAGCATACAAGCTTTTGCATAGACTATGGCATCATTCATCAATGTAAGATCTAGAGTGTGTGCGAGAAGCGAGCTTCTTTGGGCAACCTCCATTTCTTGTTCCACATAGTCCACTTATTCCACCCCTTGATTTTTTTGACCTCCACCACCACTACCACAACAACTTCCTCCACCACCATTGCCACGGCCGTTGCCGCCACTGCTGCCACCACCACCACTACCACCATAACCATCTCTGCAGCCGCTACCAATACTGTTGCCATCTCCACCACCACTACCATTATCCCCACCACCTCCATGATTGCCACCATTACCTTCACTCACACACACACACACACACACACACACACACACTCTCTCTCTCTCTCTCTCTCTCTCTCTCTCTCTCTCTCTCTCTCTCTTTGTGTTTCTCCCTCTACGTGTATAATCTCTTTTTCTCTTTCTAGCACACTCAATCAAATAGCACTCCATCTCATGTAAACGGTTTCTCTCTCTGTAGCACGTAATGTGGATTCATTCATGCAATCACCCGGAAGAATGGAACACCACAGCCCACACCTCTCTCTCTCTCTCTCTCTCTCTCTCTCTCTCTCTCTCTCTCTCCCCCTTTGTCTGTCTCTCACGAATTACTCCTTGTCTTTACTCTCTCTCTCAGTTTAGGGTTGTACATGCAATTTCTCCCTCTCACTCTATATTCTCTCTCTCTCTCTCTCTACACACACACACACACACACACACACACACACACACACACACACACACACACACACACACACACACACACACACACACACACACACACACACACACACACACACACACACACACACACACACACACACACACACACACACACACACACACACACACACACACACATGTACGTATATAAATCTTACTCGCTCACTCACTCTCCGTGTTTATCTCCCTCCCTCTCTCAAATTCTCTCTCTCATGCATGTGATTAGTCCACATTGTATCATAATGACTCACATCAGACTATGGCATGTGTTGTAACAAACGCTTCTCTTAAATCCTAAACACCTCTCTCTCTCTCTCTCTCTCTCTCTCTCTCTCTCTCTCTCTCTCTCTCTCTCATAATGTGAATGCTTGGGTAGCCACTCGATGTTCTTCTTCTCAACAAGTACTAAGTAGGCCAGACAGCTACCATCTATTGTTGAGGTCATCCAACAGAAGCAACAGAGGACAACCTATCATATATCTCCTTGACCAGTCTAAAAAATGTAGCCTTAGGAATGAGGTGACTAGTTGACTTTTGAGCTTTCCTGATCTCTGCAAACACATTTGCATGTGAAACCATCTTGACTTTCTCTTTTTCCTCACAGGGGCTTCCTTGGGAGAGGCTGAGAATGAGGAGAAGCTAAGGGCTCAAACTCACTAGATAGCTTGTTCTGTGGGGATTCAGGTGAAAAAAATTTACCAGGTGTATAACAGGAACAACAATTTATTCAACTGTCTCCTCAACAGTTAGCTCTCAGGACCTTCTTTAGAAGATTTCTTCACCAAGACCTTCCTTGCAATTTGTTTTGTCTTGGCCATTGAAACCCACACGATGCGATAAAGAGGCTACAAACGAAGACAACTGACTCCCATCGTAGCAAAACAGAGACTAGAAAGCCTTGAACTCCTGCTTCTTGCTTCGCAATAAAGGTTGGCCCAATACAACGTGATAGAGCGAATTTGAGTTCCTATTTTTTCCTAATCGCTTCGTATCAACAGATTCTAACACAATGTAGTGTAGTGCAAGAAGACAAGAAGAAGCTCTATAGCTCCAATACGATGCGATAAAAGTTGTTGATAAAGTTTGTAATGTATGCTATCGCACTGTTTCGAAAACTCAGTAGCTCTACATCTTTGGCCAATACAACGCGATGAAGGTTGTTGCTAAAGTTGGTGAGGTATGCAATCGCGCTATTTTGAATAACTCAGCAGCTTTCGACATCATTTACGTCGGACGTATGACACCTTTGTTGATTGGATACATCAAAACTGTCGAACGAATGGTACTCGTGATGACGTAAGGTGTGAATTCGCATTCGCACCAACCAAGAAGTTCTTATATACTCGTGGGTGCTAATGTCCACGTGTCATGTTCTCATTGGTCGTTTGATTAGGGTTTCTGAAACATTCCTTCTTCCCCCCTCGTGCCTATTTAAGGCCACCCAAAATTTTTTGTGCACTTTTCTTCCCCATTTCCTCACGCGTCGAACGTCTCTGACTTCGACTCTGACTCCGTCTTCTTCCATGCGATGCTCCAAACTGTCCGTCTCCTTCTCCCCTCGGCTCGAACCCATCTCCTTCTTCATCATCGACACCCCCTGTGTCACCCCTTGCGTCACCCCCTGTGTTCATACTCCATCGCCCCCTGCGTCCATACTCCGTCTTCAATCTTCATGTCACCCCCTGCGTCCACACTCCGTAACCCCCTCAGTTAAAGTCATCCTCCACCGTAGGCACATTCCGATCGTGTCGTATTCCTAACTCGTCCAACACAATGTGAGAAGATAAATAGAAAGCTTTTGATTTTCTTCCTATTGCATCATATTCCTAACTCGTCCAATCATTTTCCTACCCTCGTGGAAACAACACAATGTTGGGGTTTAGAGATTCCGAAATGCTTCTATTCACGTCATAATCCTAAATCCTCCAACACGGAGCGAGCGCACCACTTCAAAAGGCTTATACCTTGATATTCGTGTTGTATCAGGAGGCAATCTAAAGCCACTAGAGCTATTGAATCTCAAGAAGATATTTGGTACAGAGATGTCACACGTCTACCTCCACATCTATGAAGAGGAAAAGAGTCCTTGAGCCCACAGTAACAAATGAGTCAGCTGCCTCAGATATTTCAATAGCATCTCATATGTCTGTGACAACTGAAGGTTCAGGCAAGGATTCAAAGAAGGGAAAGGCTTTAAAGTCTCCTGTGAGGATCCTAGGGCTATCTCAAATTACAGATGTCCAGCTTTTGAGAAGCTTTTGGATTATCTCATAGAAAACAATATTGACATTGCTTTCTATCCAACAACTAGGGAGATTTTCAGTCCAGAGTGGGACCTTGATCAAGTTCTTAATTTCTCAAATGACTTTATCAATGAAGATTTTGTAGAGTTTGAGAAGTTGGCATATCCGGTTGTTCAATTGGATTCCAAGGAGTATGTTCACACCCCTGTTGGAAGGTCAGGCAGCACTGAGAAGTCCTTGTTTACCAAGAAATGTGGTTATCATTCTCTTGATAGATTTTATGCATCTGAGTTATGTTGTTTACACCCAAAAAAATGCAAGCTTATGCTTAAGTCTATTGCATTCATTGTATTTGCCTTTGTGAAATACCCTCTAAGATATGATGAAAAGCATAAAGAAACCTCAAAATCATCTAACTGTTGCCTTCTCAAAGAGATTGTAGATGAAGTTGATGTTGAGGAGAAATTAGACACCCAAATGGAAGCATTAGTTGCAAAGGACCTGGATGTTGCTGAGTTCAAAGCAGAGACAGTAATTGAAGAGACCACTATAGAGGTTGATGAGCCATCTGACACTCCTTCATAATTTTACCTTTGCCTACTTTCCCAATTAAAGAAAATGAGTACATATTATTGTCTGATCTCCAAATTCTTTTCAATTTGAGAGAATATTATTGCCTGGCAGTTATTGCAGAGGCATCTGTAGATGCAAAAGGCATAGTGGATGTTGAAAATGAGTCCAAGGAGGACTTAGTTAAATTAGATACTCAAATGTCTGATGATAAGTTTATAGATGCATCAAATACTTTTTCCCTATGTTTAAGCAAGGTTAAAGATGCTGAGAGAGAGTTATAGGTTGCTGACAAAGAGTTTGACCAATTTCAAGAAAAGACTGGAATCTCCAATTTCAGAAGGGAGGAGTCAGAATATGTAAAGGAGCTCAAGGATGTCAAGGAGATGCCAATTAGCTTATGGAATCCAAGCAAACTTGAGAGTGATGAAAATCAAATGGTAATGCATTCTTTTGTTTTTGTGGAACCACATACATTTTTTCATTCTGACTATTGCTTTTATAATTGGAGATTGCAAATGAGGATAATTTCTTGGGAAGAGCCAAAGGATTGAGAGTTGGTGGTAGTTCCCTAAAGGATGTTGCACTTTTGCATTACATATCGAAGATTGATCCCAATATTATATTGGTTTTGCATAGCACTTTCTCAGAGGAGGCCTCATGGCCAATTGTTTGTGTTAAAGCACTTACAAGGATTCTTGGATACTCTAGTTTGCAGTACAATGTGCATAAAGTTATGTTTTTGGAAAAGATAGCAGCCATCCGAATATTTGGTTATGGTCCCAGCTTCTTTGCCTCCAACGCTGGATACTTTCTGGCATACTCATCTTATGTTTTAGTAGCAAACAAAATAGATATCAAATCCATACCGAGGATGTAAAGCCTCTTAAAAGCTAGCCATGTATATAATATTTTGAAAATAGTATCGGTATTTTAAAGTCCACCGCATTTATTGTGTTCTCGATCTTTGAAGTTGTCTTCGAAAAAACCAATTGAATAACTCCTGAAGGGCATTGGTTTTTGTTGCTCCTCCTCCATGTCTAGTGCTCCGAAAGAAACACATACATGCTTGGTAGTGAAATTTCTCCATACCTTGGCTATTGTAAGTTGCTAGGGGCCCTTGCTCTTCCACAAAATAAGGCCCATGAATAAGAAGAAGATGCTGTGACAACCCAACAAGAAATAATCAGTTTAAATCATTAAACCTTGTTTTCAAAGCAGAAAGGTTCAAATTTATGTCTATCTTACCAAATAGAAAGTAATATCCTTTTCTCCCCAAGCTTCCTTAATTGGTTGAACAAGATTCACAATTAAACGTTTGTACTCTTTCGAATAGTTAGATGTTATCTTTTGTTCCCTCAGCATTTTTAAAAATATGTCAAGGTGTCTCCAAACCTCCATTCGTAGGAATGCAATTGGTGGTGTGCTAACCACATTTGTTGTGATTGCGCACAACTCTCTCCAACACTCCCACAATGTGTTCGTTTGTTTACTAGTATGATTTCCTAGAAATCGTCTAGCTTTTGCACCCCGATAGAGACATTTGATAAGACCTCTGTTGTTTTTCGTGAGGCTATTGGATCCTTTCTCAGGTGAACTTGACCTCCATGAAAACCCATTTTTGACAGTAAAACCTCACATTTATACTGGTTTTATTGAATATGCATAGTCAAGATGCAATAGATGCAATCTAAGCAACTTATAAATTATTCTAATCTCTGCATGTAATGTACAAATATGAACGTTCCTTAGAGAGATTGAGAGAATAGGATCCCACAAGCCATCCACACATTTGAACTTGCTCAAATCTATAGAGTTCCAAGTCAGGGCTCTTCTTGCTGGCCGCAAAGTACTCCATTCTTTGGATCCCAAACTTTCCATGTAATAAATACAAGGATATTTTGCATTGGCCTCATTACTTAATCCAATCATACATTTGATACTTTTTAAGTCAGCACTCATATGCCATTCAACATTAAAACTACCAACACCATCAACTATCAACATTTCACCTTCACTTTGAGACTTTATAATATCAGGAATACCTGTATGAGAGAACAACCATTTCAAGATTTCATGACTTTTAGTTGGTACTTGGGCCACACCAATCCACCAAGGCTCCATCTCGGATTGTATCTTAAACTGTTTTTCTTGCCCCCTACCAATACTGTAATCCAATGCCCTCTTCATGATACAGATGTTGACTCTTTCTATCTTTTGTCCCTTTTGAATATATGCTTCATCCAATTTTAGTGCAAACTTCAAAATACCACCACGTTCTTGGACAATAAATTTATACATATGGACCATTGCAATCTGGACTCTTTTAAGATCAATCCAAATATTATTAAATGTGTTGTATTAAAAAAAAGCCTTTGTTTTATGTTTTTCATAGGGCATAGATCCTTCTATATGGATATACTCCCCAAAAACATATGGAATCCTACGATTCATAGGTGTCCTAGCAATTGAAACTACAAGAGGCCGAGACAAACCAAATGCACTTATTCTATGACATTTAAGATTTATAAACCACAATTTAGAAAGAGCACGATAACCTCTACGATTGATACCCATACTGCCACATGTCTCCACTATTTCATTTGGTTTAACTGTTCCTTTTAAATCTTTCACTAACTCTTTCATAGTTTGGCTTCTCAAGTCTACATTTTCAGGTGATTTAAGAATCCTTATAGTATCCTTCTTTGTCATGGTTTCTTTAATAAGCTTAATCCTCTCATCATTCTCTCGAATATTAATACCTAAAATATTAGAGACACATCTCTTTGCAAGATTTAGTCTCCTTTTCTTCACCTGACTACACAAGTCCATTATATTTTTAAGTGGTCTTTTTCTTTGTCTAAATCCTATTGGAGTTTCTTTCAAGCGCAATAATTTTTCTTGCAATGATTGATTAGAGTTTTCTGGATTATCAACCTTGTCTGTTAGCTCAGAAATAGTTTCTTGTGCCAATGTTAATGCTTCCTTCATTTGATGCATTTGTTCTCTAAATGTAAAAGATGCAGAATATAACCTCATGCAATAGCCAAGCATCCCATCACAACCATCTCCAACATACCTTATGAAGTTGTGAATATTGTAAAAAGGAGGATGTTTACCTGTAGAAGGGTCCGGCGGATAAATATTTCCATCCATCCATAAGTCTACATGCTTCTTTCCTTGTAATCACAACTTGTTAGCTTCATCCTTATCCAACAAAGCTCGATGATGTATACTCCTCCAAGATGAATAGACATGGATCTAGCTGAATAGTAAGTTTATACTTGCGTGGTGGGGCTGCGCGGCAAGGGCCCCATGCAATGCCCCAAGCTACCACCCAAACGACCTAGAGCACTTCCTCATCCTTCTCCAATACCCCTCCTCCCTACTCTAGAACCAAGAAACCTACACCTAAGCCCCAACCATTGGCCTAACATGTATAGAGCTAACAACCATGGTGAGGTCCAGATGAATGAGTCCTAGGGCAAAGGCTAAATAGAAGAAAGAACTATCAACTAGCAACCCTAAATCAAATCCACAAGTACCAAAAGAGCACAAATCTATTGATTAGGAAAGTACACTTTTAATGCTTAGCGAAGGAAATCCTTCACTCTTATGGAGATCCAATTTGCATGCAAGGACTTGCACTAGAGGCTATCCAAGGAGATGCAAAATCTTACCTTGTTACCCTTTTGAGTATGTATATTTGTGTGCAATTCATACCAAGTGGGTGACCATCATACAAAGAGACATGTAATTAGCTAGAAGAATAAGAGAGGAGAGAGATTAGTGATGCCAAGGGCCTAGAGTTTTTGTAATACACACTGCAGTGCAATGTGCTTTGTAAACTTCTATATATAATGAAAAACCCTTGCTTTTTATTCAGCCTTGAATGTCTCATATTATATTTGTATATAATTGTGTACTATTTAATTTGGAATGTCAAATGAAAGCTTAATAACTAGAATGAGCACTTGGTTATTGAGGTGGTCGACCACTTAGCCTTTCTTCAAACATGACAACTTAGCATGCGTCATCCAAACCACGAAGTGAATGTGAAATTTATTAAAACTTATAGTAAAAGAAAATTATTATTTGACAATCTAGATAGCCTAGTTTTGTCTCAAAATGCCAAAAAATGACCAAATTTTTTCTAGATGAGCTATCCACGAGGCTACGAATGCTATGGTGCATGAAATGGCAACGTGATATTGATTTTTTTGGCATTTTGGGATAAAACTAAGCTATTTGATCTATCAAACAATCAAATTTTTTTACTACAAATTTTTTATTATATTGTTATCATCTTTCATACTCTAAAAATATTAACATACATACACATAATGTTGATTCGTAAAAGACTTGGTATCATATTGAAGAGGACAAGGGGCTTTTTTTCTTCAAATAAGTCTTGCTTGGTATTATGGGCTCAATACAAGTTTTAGACCATTTTCAAGCACTTCTCGTAGGTCTGTTTACATTTCTTCTTCGCCTCCTCCGATAGCAAACCAACCTTGATGCTCTCTTGCATGGATGCTTGGCTGGCCCCTATGGCTCTTCCAGTACCTGTGACTTACAACATCCTTCCAGACAGGCATGTACCAAATACATGCTTCACCAACTCCTTTTTCATAAGAATTATTTTGTATGTATTTGGGTTGATGGTGAAAGCACAGAGCACCTTTGACAAGGCCTTCAAGATAGAGAGGTGAGTTGGCGAGTCTGAGGTGAAAGTAGCATGTATAATGGCTATGTCACCAGTTAGGATTTGGCCTATATAATGCCATATTGAGACATCTGTCCCAAACACTCCTTGGTCCTTTTTGTGACTTGCAAAGTCATCGATGTCGAGCATAATGTACATTCACAAGAAAGTAGCTCAAAATAGTATACATAGTAAAACAAAATGTCTAGATGGACCATTAGGAAAACTTTGGACTAAAAAATAGGCACTTGAAAATATTATAGTTTAAGAGGTGGGCCTTTTTTGAATTGTCTAATAGGAAGGCTCGATGTTGAAATCCATGGAGATGAACTCTCCAAATCTTTGGTTTTTCATTAAAAAAAGGGATAGTGAGGGATTAGAAAAAGAGAGAATGAATAGTGCACAAATTTTGAATATCTCTGACCTTGTACTTTCCCCCTTTTTCTCGTGAATTTTCAATTTTACTTTTTTTTCTCTTACGAAATTAGTTTGACCCAAAAATTGAGCAATGTACCATTTTTCCTCTCTTGTCCATTCAGGTCAATTTTTGTCTCCATTGAGGCTCTCTAGTGAGAGTAATTAGGTTTTTGATAATTTCACTCACCTCTATAATTTTGGTAAATTACTAGATTTTCTTGATCTCATCTCATCCTTTTCAATTATTACTTGATGCTAGTGTAGCCCAATCTTTGATAGCACTCACTCCACATTCTTGTACATTATAATGGCTTTTTTAAAAATGGCATCCTTAAGCAAAGAAAACATATTCATACACAAATTTCTCCATAATTCTTTAAAAAACATGCAAGAAACAAATATAAACATGATTCAATAGAATGTTGAAGATGTGCCTTCAAGTGGGATCTTCTTTATCACATGTTGGTGTAGCAATTGTTACCCTTTGCCAATTCTTCTTCCCATCCTTTCCTTCCACCCTCTCTGTCAAGAAATATAGGCATGGATATTTTGCATTTGCACCATTGGAGATTCCACACATGCATTTTAAAGTTTTCAAGTCTCCTACAAGATGCCATTCAAATACGTATTTAACATACCCTTCAACAAAGAGCATCAAGCTATGTTTCTAGCAATGGACGATGTTTGAATGCTTAGTTGTTATAGAATAGTTGTAACATCTCAATTGTTTCCTTAGGAACTCTAGATGTAGCAAGCCACCACACATGTTGGTTTGATTGAACACTAATGTTTCTTTTGAATTGTAAGGCTTTGTTTGCCAAATATACATTAACTCTTTCAAGATTTATTCTTTCGATGATCTCACTTTCATCCAATTTGATGACAAATTAAAATTTACCACTACATTTCTCAACAGACATATCATAATACATTAGCACTTCTGACTACACATTGCATAGATCTAGACAGTAATTGTTGAGATCGGTAAACTTAACCTCGTATGTATTATTTGACCCAATATTTAGTATTTCCACACCAAAAAAATGCATGGCATCTCCTATCAGCTCCAAAACCTTTGTGTTAAGGAGCTATGCCTCTATTAACTTTGAAGGTCTAGGAAGAAGTATGATTTTATTTCTCTTTAGCATACGACCAAACCCAACCTTTATACCCTTGAATATTTTTGAGTAAGTTCCTGTGCTAATACTAGCCTTGCACAAATCGATTGTGTTTCCACGATTGAGAACTCATTTAAGATATCTTTTAGTATGCACTCTATCATCTTCTCCTTCATAACCTTGAACTTTAGATTGGTCAAAGCGTTTTCCAATGTACTTACCCTCTGCAATATTCAAATGGACGATCCAAGCTTATCCTCACTCATGTTTTCATTTTGAGCTACCTTGCATGCTTTGATACATCACTTCCATTGGCCATTGTTCACAATTAACTCATTAATAAACTTTTTCTTTTGTTTACACTTTTGTGTCAAGAATAGTGTTGTGCATTATGGTAATTTGATTATTTTTTGAGTTATAATTTCATTCAATTACTTTACTTGTCCTATGGTCTATTATATTTGAAATTGATGTATAGTGATCACATCTTGATAGTTTTTTTATAGTTGATAGGTAAGTTGTCAACACTTTGAATGTTTGATCATTGAGCTACCTAGTGTAACCAAGCAACCCATTTTCACCTTCACACACATATTTTAGTAAGTTTGTTATTCTTGCAAAAAGTAAAGGTTTATTGGTTAGGAGATCAATTGGATAGATTCCCCCATTAACCAACAAGTCCATGTGCTTCAATATAATCTACTTTTAATTTTATAGAACTTGAGGGTTATAAATATGCAAAATATATGTAGATAAAGATGCATAGATAGATACATAGAGATATCATAGGAAAGCAAGTAGCTTAGTGTGTAGGGGAGGATGGCTAGACATTGCATAGTTCACAAGCACACATAGATTGGATACACTAGTTATTAATAACTCATTTATGAGCAAGAGAGGTCAAGGTAGTTCACTATGTAAGGAACGTTGCATAGATCTAGAGAATATATCACAATAGAGCTATGAGAGAGTAGTAAAATGGAACAAAATAGCTCAGAGAGAAGGGATGTGCAAAAGCTTTTGAACTTTAGAAAATTCAAATTTATTGCTAAAAATATTTGCAAAAAACAAAAAAATCGATAGGCTACTTGTTATTTGACCAAAATCTATAATATAAGAAATTTCTAAAATATCTTAAAAGAAAAAAAAATCTATTTTCAATTATAAAATAAATTACTTCATATTTAATAATCATTTTACATTGAAAAGCAAGCATTACACTCTCATTTAACTCCTTTTTGTGAATATAAAATTTGGTTCAAAAAAGGGTTCTTGAATAAGGAGGGAGAAGAAATTTGAGTAAATTCTTTTGCGAACAAATAAAAATAGACAAAATGAGATTGCAAAGTGGGGAGAGAATAGGATTATTTGATATTCTTCTCTCCAATTTTATTTGTTTTACGGAGGAGAGAAGGAGGGGCTCAAATGTCTATTTTTTAGCTCATTTTTTTCCTAATGTATCAATACACTTACTTCCTACTTGACATCAGCAACACCCTCCTAGGGTTAGACTTAACTTAGACTCATCAATTGAGGGCAGGTTGCTCTTCTAGCGGCAACTATCTTGCCCCACCAAGTTGGCTTGCATTGCTTCAAACTCTTGGGCAGTATGCTTCACTAAGTTGATAACATCTCCAACAGCAATAAGTGCATCTTGTATGTCTTCAAGCTTCGGATTGATGTACTTTGTAGGTAGATCATTAGACATGAGGGAAAATTCATTTATGATTACCAATATCGACAACACCTCATCCTCCATCTTCTACAGCCTCAGCTTCTTCTTTGGTACTGTCTAGTGGTGGAGGCTTTGGGTCAAGGACATCTTTTAGCAAGCCTCCCATGTGCTCTTTAGCACTTGTTGTGATTGTAGGAAAATCTTCACCTTCATTGAATAATAAAAGAAAGATGGTTGTCCAGGAGAGGTAGTCCATGGCATGTTGATCAATTTGAAAATTCCCTAGCTTGTCAAGGAGTGAGGTTCTTGAAGTAAGTAGGGATGAGATTTGCACAGAAACAATCTAGTTGTTTACAAAATGCATCTATGCGATTAATGTACTCCAAAAGATTGCAGGGCACCCATTCCTTAATGGAATCCTTGAAGCCAACGATGAACTCTCTAAGGTATGTATTCATGTATGCGATAGCCTATAGGGTATTGTAGGCTTGGACCATGCCACATTACTATATCATAATATTTGATATTGGAACAAAAGACCTGGTAGAAGTTTGATCTCCTAGCAAAGTCCATGCCTTGAAGGAATTGCATGAAGTTAGCAAAAGTGTGATCCATTATGGGAGGAGGGATGTAGGAGACAAGTGCAAGGGTACCTCGGAGAGGAGAAGTGGCCGCTGGAGAGTAATGAGGCCAAGTGAATGGTCTTTATAAGCAATGGACTTAAAGTTTTAGTTTTAAAAGTTTCATTAATTTTAAAATAAATTTTTAGAAATTTTAAAAATCACAAAACAACCCAAAGTATACAATGTTAGTGAATCAAAAAGATGATCCCTCAATCTACTAATCGTACATTTCTGATACATCACCTCTCTCCACACAAATTTTGACTTGTTACAAAAGCACTCGATACCATATTATTCTTCTTCATTCCTTTGTCCATTTGAAAGGAGAAAAAATTAATAAGTTTTCAAATGTAAGTGTCCCAACCACAACAAGATAATTCACTTGGTTGGACACCTGTGTTCACATGGGTATGTTCGTATAAGTTTGGGCTCTTGTCCGCATGGCTTGGGTAATTCACTATATGTATACCCTACCCTCTATATCACGTGCATTCAAGGCCTATTTATGAATATCCTTATCTATTAATTTTTCCTTAATAAAACATAACCCTTTTCTATCCAATTTGTAAGTAATCCCTTTATATGGGACCCTTCTATATGTAAAAAATGTATAAAAATGGTAATTTAAAAATCGCTCATGTTGAACCCACATGATACATACATATATTTATGACTGATCTCCACACTTGGTTGATTCTCTTCCTTGGTAGGGTCATTGAGGAGGAGGGTCCCAATACAATCATGGTCCATTGTTCATCCAAAGGTGATTTGCGAGCTATCCTATTTGTGCATAGGAAAAATGCCATCATAGCTCATGACCCTACTCTTGAATAGTATTTGGAGGGTAGGTACCCTCCCTTCGGATGCTTGGGTTTGTATGTCTTATTTCAACAAAAGAAAAGAACTCCACCAATTGTGAGGTAAGGGCTCCAAAGAAAATCATGATCATTTTGATTGAGAGGAGATGTTTTCTTGGAGGTGAGTGCTAATAAAGGACTAATTTTAATTAAGAAACTCTTTGTGTTTACATCATGCATGATGCACCTACACTTGTAGTCTATGCTAAGCACTAACCCTTAAATCAAGTCCATGTTTATCATGAAAAGCATGGAGTGGTTGATGCACACATTCTCTTTGGATTTGCACCTCTCTTCTCATAGCATTGTGTTTGAGCATGTAGTACATCCACAAAGAATGATCTTTTCATACGACACACATGCATAAGAATTTCAAGCAAAATGGTTCTTTATAGAATCATGGCAGGTGTAGAATGTGATTGTGGCCCTCGTGGAGGCTTCTTTGCACGTTGTAGAGTGCATCCATATCCTTGTTGTGGGATATACTTAACTTACACTACATTTAGAGCATAGTGCATTGGTGGTTTTTAATTTAATGATGCTTCAAGTATTATGTAAAGTCGATTTGTACATGATAGCTACTATTTTATATAGAGTTTACAAATGTGCACCTCATGCATAAGATCGTAATTCTCTTCATCTTGGATGTGCATTAGACTTTGTGGTGCTAGTTTTGTCATGGGATCTTGGGGTGACTTGAACATCGAGGTGATGGATGAAGTCTTGAACGAGCATTAGATGTTGATCCTATCCCACCCCACTTATGGATATCTAGCCAAGCACATGCGTGCTGATGGAGGTTAACTAGACAAAAATGAGGTTCTTCATACAATTATCCATGGAAGAAGAGAAGGAAGGGCAGCGTAATAGAGATCAAAGTATGCCATCATTCTCTTTCTTTACATCACAAGACTTGTTAATCATCACGGACTTCATGGCTCTCAATGGATGCTTGTAGTCAATATAGGCCACACCATTCTAGGAGAGTAGAGGGGGCCAACACATCATAAAAAACGGAGAGGGGCTAAGTGCGTTAAAAGATTAATATTAAAAAGCGTATATCGGCCCAACAAAAAGAAGAACAAAAAAGGCGAAATGATTTCCACCATTCCAAGAATAGCCGTGGCAGCCACAAAGCAAGGAGCTGGCCGAGGGATGCTTTTTGGAAGGGTGGGGACTCGGCATCTAATTTGGAGAAGCAGTGAGCTTTTTGGAGGAGGAGGGGGAGTTAGTCATGATGGGGTCTGGAGCAGAGATGGTTTTTGAACGATGAGAGGTGGTACTCGACGTGTGAGATTCCTCGAGCCCCTCACATAGTGATGAGGTAATTGCTGACGAAGCGAGGAAGGGAATTTGGAAAGGATAGTTTTTAAAAAACCAGATAAAACAGCGTGAAGCAACATCAGTGTAGCGGGTCCTCCGACTCCCGAGAGGAGGGAATCTTTGAGGAGGAGGAGAAGAAGGAGTCACGACGAATGAAAGAACGCACCACGCCACTATACCGACGCGAGGAGGACATTCACATCACACCAGCTTCTTCGACAAACGTCGGTGAGAGCACCAAACACTGATCTAACTTGCCATAATCAATGCGTCCATGCTTTGCTATATTATTGGGAATAACAGACTCTTGTCTCTTTTATGTCCGGCTCTTTTGGATGATCTTGTTCGGTTGATGTTGAACTGCGTCCAAAGTGTATCGGTGTTGAGCGTCGGCGACTCGGTTGTTTAAAGTTATTGTTTTCTATTTTATTCATCGGTTATTGGATGACTTATTGTTAGCTTGTCGTTCGACTCTCAAGACTCCGAATTAGTGACCCCATCTCTTCATATGAGAGAGAGAGAGAGAGAGAGAGAGAGAGAGAGAGAGAGAGAAGAATTTGGTTTGAAGTGCCATAGAATAGGAGTTACTTGTGGTATAGTACGTGGGGCCATCTTTCAATCGGGCCTCTTACCCAAGCTAAGGGAATGCTAAAATGGGTTGAGAAAGAGAGAGAGAGAGAGAGAGAGAGAGAGAGGGTTAAAGCGGCTTGAGGTATGGCAAGAGAGATATCACTAAGAAATACTTTGAGGATAGTATAGCAAGAAAGATATCACTAAGAATACTTTCAGGGATTCATTGCAGTTTGGGACATTAGGATACACTTTATGCATCGAGATGGATAGTCGTGGTAGAAGTGATAGTTTTTTGTTGAGATAGCTAAAATAAGCTCTTTGAGCTTCAAGTGTATCTAGGAAATGAACACTTTCTGATCTTAGATAACTTATAGTTGGCCTTCGTATTTGTGATAGTGTTTGCCTTGCTCTTAGGAGAGAGACCTTTTTGACCTACAAGAGATAGTGAAATTGTTGACCTTTGGGTTTTGAGTAGCCTTTGCTTTAAGTGTTGCAGGCCTAAAACTAGAGTCACAAGGTCAATGGCCCCTTTTTGGCAACCCTTTCCTATTAGACATGTGACTTAGTTACCATAGTAGCCTTTGCTTTAAGTGTTGCATGCCTAAAACTAGAGTCACAAGGTCAATGGCCCCTTTTTGGCAACCCTTTCCTATTAGACATGTGACTTAGTTACCATAGTGTTTTAGATTATTTCTTTGTGTGTGTTGTCTCCTTGATCCCCCACTCAAGAGCATCATTATGTCCTTAGACCTTAGGTTTGACTAGAGGATTAGTGCAAAAAGGACGGCTCAATATTTTGGATTTGTAGGAGAGGATCTAGAAAGGTCATTACACATGCAACTAAGAAATTTTTTTGTGTTAAATTATTCTCCCATTGTTTTACTTTAAAAAGTAAACATTGACCTAATTTGGTTTTACCCCTATGAATATGTGTACAATGCAAGAAGTTTTTTTAAAAAAGCATGCATTGATGTAAATCAATGCAACACAAAAGAAGATTGAAGTAGATCAATGGGAGATATGGATGCATGGAAATCAAGCAAGCTACTATCTCTTCGAAGAAATGCAACTATTTTGAGGATGGAGAGATCAAAAAGTTCACAGTAACCTATTTTGGAAGGGAAGTGACCACAAGTAAGATGATGAGAGAGTTTTTTGTACAAGTAGTCATAAAGTCTGCTTTTAGAAAAAGCATGACTATAGTTGATTATATATGCAAGTTTATAGTCGAAAAGGAGAGATGAGCCATGGAGGCCAATGGTAGAAAAGCAAAGGTGAGTACTTTGAAGAGTAAACTAAAAAATAAGGTAGGGATTGTGCATGAGGAGGAATCATATTGGAGAAGGAGAGAGGAATTTTAATGGGACCATGGAATCAGTGGCATGCAATGAAGGATAAGCGAAAGAAATAAGGACTTTTTTGGAGTGCATTGAATTTGGAATGCCATCTTATTCTTAATTCTAGGAAAAATAGAGAGCAATAGTTGATTGACTTGCAACACATTAGTCGGGATGAGCAACAAAAGTTCTTGACTTTGGGTATAGACAATGGTTGATCTCAACAATATCTAGAAAATCATGATAGTTCAAGAAGGTGCTAGATGGATTTTTTTAAACATGCCATATGATGATTTTATGTGATTATGTAACCTATCGATAGTATATCACGCGACGAAGCTATAGTGTAGTGTTTGCAGGAACTAAAATTGCTTATTAGAGTCCATTCTCCTCGACAATCCTTTCTCTCTATTGAAAATGTCATAACTTATTACACAATGTGTAATAAGCCTCAACATATTACTTCAAAACGGTTAACTATTAGTAAAAATCTGACCGTGACACGATGGATATCGAACGACAACCCTTTCTGACACCTTTGGGCTCCTCCCTATCGGTAGGTTTTCTAACACCCGTCACCCTGTAGGGCCTAATATGAGCCTTCGAACCTGCTGCTACTGCCCGACATACCAAGTCGTATGATCCACCATCCAGCTAATTCGATCTGCACTGCTTGCCACCGCAGCCGTTGTTCGTCAACTTGTCGACGCTCAGCCGCATCACGTGGACTCAACCCCACAGTAGCACAGTTCGGCCAGTTTGTTGATACAGGCAAGTGGGACAGTCCCCCTGAGTAGAGCAAAGAAGATTAAGGGAAGGAGGACAAAGAGGAGGATAGTATCCTTGCGAGCCACTATGGTATCGGGTAGGGCCGATAGAAGAGCTGACCGTAGAGGCTGATGATCAAATCTCAGGGACAAGTCCAAAAAAGATGTTGACATCGACCACGCGATGATGGGCATGGTCCTGTACGAGGTGTCTTGTTTGCATGCAGGATTTCTGGGATGTGTGGTGAGGTGGTTGTGCATGCAGCATGCCTGTTGGGCCTGCTTCAATAGCAATAGTGCTTCACGAGGCAAACATGCCACTTGCATGGACTCGTGCATATCTTCTTCCTTTTGATTTTGGGACTCTCAGCATCATGATTGACTGGCTTTCAAGCTTACTTCAGTGCTCAATCACATCTACTGCCTCTATCGCTAGCTCCGTAGGTTTGGGAAATCCTTGAATAAGATACGCACACACACATATATATGTATTATGGTACCCCTTCCTTAATAATCGCTTTTACTACATATATCATGGTCCGATAGGCCATGAAGCCTACACCAACAAACTTCCTTCTCTCCAACTAAAAAAGTGCAAGCATAATAGATAACATAGAGAAGGGAGGGAGATCCTCCTGATCCTCCCTAAATTGATGCCTCGAATGTGGACTAGTGTTGAAACGAGAGGGGGCGGGGGCGGGGGCAAGGGGGGCATGAGGGAAACCTCGGATATTTTCAATGAGAAAGAGAAAGAAGAGAGAGAATGTTTGGGGTTTGCTCTACAATTGCCATGTAGGACTAGTGTCAGGTTTGGGAAATCCTTGAATAATAAGATATATAATTCTCCCTCAATTAATGCTTCAAATGTGGACTTGTGGAGAGAGAGAGAGAGAGAGAGAGAGAGAGAGAGAGAGAGAGAGAGAGAGAGAGAGAGAGAGAGATCATCATCAGCAATAATAGGTGTGCAAGTTGTGAATCCTGATTTGAAGAGTCAATATTATGCCATGAAGGAGGTTCATCATCATATAGAAAAGGAAAAGAAGTAAGTAATTACTTTGTGTCATCAACGTCCTCTAGTGACCACGTCTACCTAGCATCCTCGTGAGACCATGTGCTACCCATAAGTTGCTCATTGAAAATAGAATCATGACTTATGATTACCTTCTTGGAAGATGGATTATAAAACTTGTATCCCTTAGAAAAAGTTGAATATCCAATGAAAATAACTTTCAAGTCGGGAGGATCAAGTTTTCTGCAAGTCTCTTTGGGTACATGAATATAAGCAATACATCCAAAAGCTCGAAAATATGAAACAGAAGGAGTTTCACTTGTCCAAGTAGTAATCCGTATTTTACAAGGAGTGGAGAGAGAGAGAGAGAGAGAGAGAGAGAGAGAGAGAGAGAGAGAGAGAGAGAGAGAGAGAGAGAGAGAGAGAGAGAGAGAGAGAGAGAGAGAGAGAGAGAGAGAGGCATTAATGGCTAGAACATGAGGGAAACCTCAAATATTTTCTATAAGAGAAAGAGAAAGAAAAGAGAGAATGTTTGGGGGTGTGCTCTGCAATTGCCATGTAGGGCTAGTGTTAGGTTTAGGAAATCCTTGAATAATAAGATATAAGATATAATATAGATCAATCCATAGGACAATGCTTACATGCACTATCAAGACATTTGCTATTAAGCCATAAGAAGTGTTTTTTTTAAATCATGGAAATATCTTGTCTATCATGCTTATTTATCACCATTCATCATCAAGTTCTCTCATGAGAAAACTATAGGGAACAAAAGTACAAATTCATAGTCTACTTGTGGCAAAGACTACAAGTTGATTTCTCCACAACATAATCTGTAACAAATAGTCATTTAACTTGTTGATTTGCATTCTACTTCTAAAAACTAGATTTCCCTTAGTTAGTTAGCATATGATAATGAATGTAGTCTAATTATCAAGGCAATTTTAGATGATGTACATGGACACATCATGGCACTACACAACATCAACGTCTACTATTACATTTGAACTGCATTTGTGTTTGAATTATTTTAGCAGATGCCTTGCCTAAAATTGTGCTAACATAATTGACATTTCATTTAAGTTATATGTGGTATGTAATAGTGATGTATTAGTATATATTTTAGATTGAGGTTATTTCATAGTTTACATATGTAATTATAATTATACATGTAAATTATTTAACAAATACATTTTAACCACTGTATATTAGTTGACTAATTCATGTGCTCTCTTGATATGATGAAGGGAACTAAAAAAGTAAAGATGAAGAGAATGAGTAGTGAAGAAGGACTTTCAGCATTGCTACAATATGATTGTAGTTGTCATGATGATGGTAAGGAATTTTCTCATGAAGACGAGAAGTGCACATGTAGCTTAGTAAAGAAGAAACAAGCTCGAAAACAAGAGGACAATGTCCATCACCTTCAATTCATATTGGATGATACTAGTACGACATCATCTTTGAATTTGGGCCCATCAGAATCGATGTCAACCACCAACCAAAATATGCTTATCCAAGGTAGTGATCAACAAGAAAACCCTTGTGGGTCCCCTGTCATTGATCATGCCAATCCACGTGGCAAGCCCACCTCCCAAATAGCATGTGCAGCATGCAAGTTTCAAAGGCGCAAATGTGCTCCTACATGTGCCCTCGCACCTTACTTCCCCCCCCATGAGACTCAAAGCTTTATGAATGTTCATACACTCTTTGGTGTGAGCAACTTCCTCAAGATCCTCGCCAAGGTGGACCCTACGCTTAGGCCTACTGCTGCTGCTACTATGAAGTTTGAGGCTTACTTATGGGGAGAGAGGGATCCCATCCATGGATGTTGCTCTTACCTAAGCTATCTCCATAAGAAAATACTAGAACTTAGGAATGAACTACAAACAATCAACGTCCAAATAGAATTTCATCGTCGAAATAGATCCCTCAATGACATGGTAGCATTACAACCCCAAAGCATGCCATCTACTAACTTAGCTTCAGTAGATTCTATAAATGTCAACCCACATTCTCAACATCATTATCGTTTGCCTCCCTTATCACGAACCTTAAGATCATCACCATCAACATCATTCCAAGATATTGATCACATGGATTTTAGCCACATCCTAGATGATACCCCTAGTAATTTTAGCATTGATGATACAAGTATCGATAACATGGCAATCCATATGCTAAATATTCATAGTAGCACTAAATGACTATCATGTATGAGTTGATTGATTATATATATATATATATACACTCTAGCAATCCTTGAGCTATATGTTATAGTTATCATAAAATCACATTGCAAAAGAATCATTTTTAGTCTTCATATGCCACAATGGGTGTCTCGAACATATTTTCTCTTGGGTTTATACACCTTTTTTCTTCACATATATAGGTGGTAACATGAAATGGGAGAAAACCAAAGTCTTATTAGTTGGACTCTTTTACCTAGTTTGTAATATATAGAGGATAAATAGTGAATCAAGTTAGTTTGGTCTATATGGTCCAATTGACTCCCATGTTGAGTAGTTTCTCTCGTACACAAAATGTATACGAAAATGTGTGATGTATCAATATGGGCTAAGATGAGCTAAGACATGTGAAATGTTTAAATTAGCATGAAATGGTTTGCATTGTTTTACTATAAGATGTCATTCATCTAAAAACTAAAATATTTTTAGTTTTTAAGTGTCTCCCATAAACATTTTCTAGGATTAAGAATGCAAACATGTTTTAGGATTATGAATGACTGTGAGCCATACAAAGGGTAAAATTATGAGGTATAATCCATGAATAGAGAATTCAATGGTACATTTGACAACATTTGTTTTAAATCTTAGCTTGTCTAGCATAGTTAGTTGATATTGAGCATGAGGTTCACCTTAAAATGTGTAAGTTTAGCATGTATGCTCATCAAGAGCATTTTTTCAATTTTCATTTTTAATTCTCTAGAATAGAATTTACAAGATGAATTTTAAAACTAATTTTGAAAAGAGCTCATAAGTTTATGAAGAAAAAGTGGGTCATTGTAGATATGTTGAGTTGTCTCAAAACTATAAGGGGTTTCCAAATACCTCTTGAATACGTATTACGAAGAATTTCTTGGTAGTAAATCTCTTGAGATATTAAGTTGATTGATTTCATAGCTCATTATACTTTTTATTATAAACAATGAAAATCTAACCTAAGTAGATATTGATTGATTTCAGAGCTCATTATACTTTTTATTATAAACAACAAAAATCCAACCTAAGTAGATCAATCATGAGGATAACATCAAATAGAAAGTTTGCTATGCTTTTTTAACTCCTTTCATGTTTTGCATAGAGATTTCCTCATTTCGTTTGACCTTTTTTTTAAAAATGACTTTTGATTTCTAACCTTACTGATATGCATATAATAAAAGGAATAGGAAGAAAGAAAATCAATACATGGAAGTAAATCAATGTGGCAAAAAACGAGACTAAAGCAAATGAAAGGGAGGTATGTGTGCATGGAAACCAAGTAGGCAACCATGATTTAGAGGAGGTGACTATTTTGAGCATGGAGAGATCAAATAGATTGATGTTGCCTATTTTGGAAGGGAAGTGATCACAACTAGGATAGGGGTTGATAGTTGAAAAGCATAGGTGAGTTATGCAATTTGATAATGAAAGGTGGAGGTGAGTTCTATGAAGAGAAGCAAAAAAGGATGGAGATGTGCATGAGGATTCTACATATTGGAGAAGGAGAGAGTGTTTTTAGTGATATAACCGTGGAATCAAGAGCATGCAATGAAGAATATAAGAAAAAAAGAAGTATTTCTATAGACATCTCATTGCATTGAGAAGGCCCTCTTGTGTGCTAGGAGAGGAAGGGTATGTCATTTTTTAATTCTTGGAGTAACAAAGAGAAGTAGATAGTCAACTCATAGTAGTGCATTACCCCCATGCATGCAATAGTTGTCAATAATAAGCTGGGAAGTAACCAATAGATGATATCAATATAACTAGAAGGAAGAGCACAATTAGTAAAGGGTAATCCAACCTTTGTTCTTACTTATACCTTCTACTCATACAATTCATGAGCACATGTGCAACTTAAAATCTTTTCTTTTTTCTCCAAATAATGTACTTATATTTTTGTGTCATTGTCTACACTATCTTAAAATTTTCCAATCCATTGAACCAAAAGCCAATTCTACGTGGCAAATCATAGAAGGCTCTCAAATATGAAATGAGAAAAAAGAATGTTTTATTGTCTTTCATATATTAATAGTGAAGCTCACACCAAAGCATCAAAGCCATCCTAGCTAGACATAAATTCTAATAATTTTGAAAGTACCATCCTCCTTTAGACTCTTTGAGTTTCTCTCTCTTACACAAAGAATTAGGCGACTTAAGGTCGTGTCATGCTGCCTAGTGCTACTACTAGGGTCAATGGGGCTATGTGTAAGATTATCCTTCCCTCAATAGTATAGTGGTCACATTTAGGGAGAAGGGCTAAAAGACATGCCACATGGAATCCATTAATTGGCTACAAGTCGCTAAGAGAAAACAGACTCTATTAGACGAATGCTACGAATGCAAATTTGGCCTATAAGGAGGAAGAACGAGGCATAACTCTACTATCATTGAATTAGCACGCCTTTTTGAGGGAGTGCTAGTAGAGGGATATTGGCACTACTGTAAGCCCCCTCCCCCCATAACAACCTAACAATGCAATTTAAGGGCTAGCGGGGAAGTAGTATTCACTCCCCCATTAGCTCTTGATGCAACACGGCTCTTAGTAGAGTGCTCTCTCTCTCTCTCTCTCTCTCTCTCTCTCTCTCTCTCTCTCTCTCTCTCTCTCTCTCTCTCTCTCATATCATGTTTTGCCTCTTCATGTGGATTCATTGTGACTATATGATGATGAGGGACACACACACACACACACTCGCTCTCTCTCTCTCTCTCTCTCATATCATGTTTTGCCTCTTCATGTGGACTCATTGTGACTGTATGATGATGCGGGACACACACACACACACACACTCTCTCTCTCTCTCTCTCTCTCATATCATGTTTTGCCTCTTCATGTGGACTCATTGTGACTGTATGATGATGCGGGACACACACACACACACACACACTCTCTCTCTCTCTCTCTCTCTCTCTCTCTCTCTCTCTCTCTCTCTCTCTCTCTCTCTCTCTCTCTCTCTCTCTCTCTCTCTCTCTCTCTCTCATATCATGTTTTGCCTCTTCATGTGGACTCATTGTGACTGTATGATGATGAGGGACACACACACACACACACACACACACACACACACACACACACACACACACTCTCTCTCTCTCTCTCTCTCTCTCTCTCTCTCTCTCTCTCTCTCTCTCTCTCTCTCTCTCTCTCTCTCTCTCTCTCTCTCTCTCTCTCTCTCTCTCTCTCTCTCTCTCTCTCTCTCTCTCTCTCCCCACTGCCCTCCTACTCTTCGACTTATCTTGGTCCCAAATCATAATGAAAGGAACATTTTCTTTTGATATCTTCTCATATTTGATGTTATTCTTTTAGGAGAATTTTTGCTTTTTAGGGTAAAAATATGGGATAAAAATACGGGTCCCTCAAAAAGTCAAGCAAAAAATAGAGTCATTTTGAGCCCAAAATTACAATGATCACCTTATATGAATGTTTTACCAAAAAATTGAGTTTTGACCACCTAAAGTGACTATTTTTGTAGAGAAAAAGTATGGGTATCCACCATAGAGATCAATATATAAGTGTATAACAACATGCAATAAGGTACCTTCAAAGTTGAGGGCCTTGTTATCAAATCATGATTAATGTTTTGAGAGAGGTATTTGAAAAAAAATCACTTCTCATATTCCATTTATTTCTCTCCTATTATAAAAGTTTCATTTTGAATAATAATCCAATGTATACTATTAAAACTCTTCAATACCATCTTATAAGACGAATATAGTGAACCAAAGTCCTCCTACATGGAAAGCATAGAATTCTCTCAATGCTAAAATGAGAAATAAAAATCTCTTTTTATATTTCATATATCAATAATGAAGCTTGCACCAAAGCACCAAAGCCATCCTAGCTAGCATAAGAAGAAAACATATCATTAAAATATACTATTGTAATAATAGATCTTAAACCGCCATTCTTTTTTGTATTCTCTCTCTCTCTCTCTCTCTATATATATATATATATATATATATATATCCATGGGAGGGGCATAAGAAAACTATAGTATAAATTAGTCATGCACCTTGCATGATGGAGGTTGATGGTTGATGGCACTATGGTGTGCCTTGCATGTGACAAAGGTCAATGGCTGATGGTGATGCTAGGATTGATGTAATAGAGACTTGGGATCGATGCACCAATAGAGTATACTATCAAGTCTCTTGCAAAGACTTAGTATGCATTAGCTCTCTCTCTCTCTCTCTCTCTCTCTCTCTCTCTCTCTCTCTCTCTCTCTCTCTCTCTCTCTCTCTCTCTCTCTCTCTCTCTCTCTCTCTCTCTCTCTCTCTCTCTCTCTCTCTCTCTCTCTCTCTCAAACCACATGCATGCTCTAAGAGAGGTTGAGGTTCAACATGACAAAAAACAATCATATTCCTCTCTCTCTACCTCCGTCCCCCTCTCTCTCTATGGGAGATAGGCTACAGTGGAATCAACATTCCTTGGATGATGGAGGTTGGGATCACTTCTAAGGCATAAGGAATATGATGTATAAAGGAAATGAACTTTTGCAACTTCTTCATACATTGCTATATGTGACAAGGCCACTTTGATGCTTGCAAAGAAACATGATCTTTCAAGGATCATTTGCAACTGTAATGTGTGAGAATGGCAACTATGAGTAGTATGTTTGATCAACATTCCTACAAAGGAGATGGACAAGTAGCAACAACGTGCATGGAAGAGGACATCAAAGGTGTAGTTTGATTCCCATCAGCCATGGATCTAGCCTAGAATGGGCACATAATATAGGACTATAACATATAGAGCTTACCACTATGTTTCCAATGACGCTTTTAGTCTTCATCATTAAAAACATTGTTATTAGTGTCATCATAGAACTATTGCTATTTGTGTTACTATATATAGCAACACAAATAGCGATGGTTATAGTAAAATAACATCAATTGTAGTAAAAATTTTGATGCTAATGGCAACGTTTGTAAGAAAAACAAAGGGTGGTAGGGTTGCTTGCCCTTACACCCTTCTAGCCACATGGGTTAAGAACAATATTTTGCCACATGGCATTTACACTCAATCATACCATTAAGTTTAAAAGAATATACATCATGATTCAATAGACTCTGAACACATTTCCAAAGACAAGTAATCTATTGATTAAATATCCACACAAAAAAAAGATAACATGACTAACATAGAACTAAAGTGAGTAATAGAGTACAACAAAAATAGGAAAAATTCTCTATAATATCGCTCAATGTGAGCCAATGCAATGAATGAAAAAAGTATGTGTAAAAGTAATCAATATATAATGAAGGAAAAAAGTGTATATAGATCACAATGCCAAAAAAGAGAAGGGTGCTCCCAAGATCCACACTCCTATAGTTAGTCACAATGCTAAAACTCATCTTGATGCAATGGATTATCAAAAGGGCTAGAAAAATATCAATCTAAATTAGACAATCTATTATAAAAACTAAAGATTAAGTACACTATCAAAAGAGACATGGAATATTAGACCATTGTATCCATAGAGCTTATTGTTGAGTAAAGTCAGCACACCATGTCTTTCTACATATCTTGTTTTGAGGCTAGTAGAATTGTGATTTGTGATGGAGTGTTGTAGCAAAGAAGATAAATTAGCATTGTTAGAATTAGATGAGTACTACAAGTAACACAAAATAAGAATGTCATCATAACAAATGGAGAACTTATAAAATCCTCCAAGTAGGTTCTGTGGCCACTACTCTCAAGATGATACAACACGATTCCCACCTCTAGTCATGCTGTCGGCGCCTCCCACTACTACCACCATCATTGTGAAGAGAAAGAGGTCTCCTCTCAACTTCCTCCAATCCTCTTGATCTAGACATTTAGGCTTCCCTATTTCATTGTTTATTGCCTTCCATGCATCTAATCACTAGTGGGCTATGTAATTGTGCATTTGCTCCATCATCCATCTTGTAGAGCAATAATCAACCAATAGAAGGTACTAGAAACTCATCATGCAAGGATGCTATCAGATAGTCCTTGCTAGCCTTTGTCATCTTCTTCCACTTATCCAATATATTGTCCTGAAAGACCTAATGGCAAAACTTGCGAATGCATGCTGTGAGTCTCTTCCTCTCATCATTCATATACATAGCACAAGTAGACGTCTCCACCAATCACTTATATCTTGGTGTGGTAGGTCTAATATGCATCCTCTCCCACTTGGAAGCATGCAGTTTAGCACAACTAGGAGATCCTTGTATATCTAGTGTATCTATAAATACATCTACATGAGTGCCACCCATAGATAGTGGCTAAGGAAATCTAAGTGTCACAAGAGTAACAGTGCCTATAAGTGTAGCCAATATAGGTGGCAATGTCTACTCGATTGACAAGGAAGGGACAATGCATATATATCTTTACAGTAACCACTAGAGCCACCCTCCCCAAAACCTCAATGAGAGCAAGGAGGACCAACCAACTGCAAGGTCATATCATTTGTATCTCAATAGCATCCCCGAAAACCAATCCTTGTATGACAAGGAGGTTCAAGAAGAGGAAGTCTCTAGGTCTCCATAGCATTCACCAAAGCCATTATCTCCACCAATTGAGTGAGGCATACTTGAGTAGCCTCCCTTTGCAGCCAACAACCTAGAGTATTGACCACACCTGCTAGAGAATGCTGCATCGGAGTGTACTAAGGCAAAGCATGAGAATGTCAACCAAGACAACTTAGCATTTCCGGAAGCATGCTATGAAAAGAGATGTTAGTTAATTTAATGTAGATCCATCAAGTACAATAATAACATATATATAGACTTGCATAAAAGTTAAAAACCATATAATAAAGTACCAACATAAGCAAGGAGTCAATGACTCTAACAATAAGGTATCGTGAAGATGATTAGTTCTATGGCTCCATAACTTCAGCTTGGCATATCTTGATATATATCAAAAGATCTATGCAAAGGTCTCCACAAAAAGAAGAGCCTAACAAAGAATTTTTATATGCCCATCTCCTCCACTAGTTCTGTTGGATCTATCAAGCTTGCCTCCTTGAAAACTACTAAACTTGAATCCCTAAATACTCAAAATCTTACAACCACTTAATGGTGTCTAAACTCGCAAGATTGGTCTATGAGAATCAAGCATTGATATCCTATTTTTGTTTATTCTTTTTTTTAAAAATCCAAATATAACTAATCTCTCCCAAATCCTAAGCTATGCAAGGTTCCCTTCCAATCTGTCCTTCCTAACTAAGGCATGCAAGGTTTGCACATAAAGCCCATCACACCAAGAAAATGCATCCCACTCAAGATTGGTGTATTCCTCTCACTGTTTGTGGTAAGAGAGTCGACTAGAAAGATTCTATCATGTCTTAGCAATGGAATCAAAATATAGGCTCCAATTCCTACTTATCGAATCTAGACAAGAAACACATATTGATCATGTGCTCTCTCAAGTAAAATTTTCTCACAATCTCTTGTCTCGCAAGGTCTTCTACCATCAAATCTCACTCACTTAGCTAGCTACAAATTGTTATCTGCTACTCGCCAGAAGAAGAAATAACACAAGAGAATACTTGGGTCAAAGGAACTCATCACATTGTAGTCTAGATGTTTGTTGTGAGTTTCGAGGGTCTAACAACTTTCACTGACATCTACACTCATGAGCTCTGCACTTGTCGAGCCGCCATCCTTCACATGCGAGAAGAGAGTTCCCTTTGCTTGTTCATCCAAGTCGAGATGAGTCTGCCCCCTCTCTCTCTCTCTCTTTCTCTCTCTCTCTTTCTCTCTCCTCTCTCTCTCTCTCTCTCTCTCTCTCTCTCTCTCTCTCTCTCTCTCTCTCTCTCTCTCTCTCTCTCTCTCTCTCTCTCTCTCTCTCTCTCTCTCTCTCTCTCTCTCTCTCTCTCTCTCTCTCTCTCTCTCTCTCAAGTTCTTTGCCTCTATTGCAACTACTCTATTCCTCTACCTCTCAAACTGGGAAGAAATCCCAAGAAGGTGAGGAGAAAAAATGGAGGAGTAAACAACAGGAAGCCAAGAACTAGCTCACAAGTCCTCCCAAGAACCCTCTGTCCCTGCTTCACAAAAAGCTTGCAGGCACAGATTGGCTTTAGAGATGGAGAACCAAAATAATGGTAGAGAAAAATATGAACTCACATTGCATTAGTTGTGGAATCAAGTTTACAATAAGGCTTTCACCTTATATATGAAGTTTTGATTTTGTTGGGCCTTGGGAAGGGCCTAATTATCTATCAATATACCCATCGCCTTTCTCTTAAGACCTCGCCTTCCTACAACCCGTCAAACTATCTATTTTTGAAAAGAGACTGGCTTACACACTCGTGCATTATCAATTGCACTTTGATTTTACAATTTTCATGAGATGCTCAAGAAAATTTAATTTTACAATTTCTATCCTTAGGTGGCATGACATTTAATGTCGACATATCTTGTATCATAAGACCCTTATCTTTTTATTGCCGCCTGCACTCTCTTCAACTCTTTTTCTGATTTTTACCCATTCTCTTTTCTTGCTTTATCCTGCTTCTTGGTCATTTTTTTCTCTTTCTCCACTTTTGCTCCATTTTTCCAAACTCGTTAACAAGAGTCCATTTTGAGGTTCTCTCCTCCTTTTTTGTCAAAACTCCAAAATTTGACATCTTTTGATAATCCCAAAGTTCCTAATAGTTGATAAAAGTTAGCAAAATATATCATAAAAATTGAATGAAGTTAATACTATCTATTTTGGAAGTCAAGGGGTATTTTAATATTTTTTTTGGTCCCATTGTGTTTTCATTATTCTCATTGACATTCTCTTTGAGTTCATTGACGTTTCTCTCTGAGTTTTATTTTTTGGCATATTATTTGCACTTCCATTTTTATATGGAATCCATAAGATCCTTCTTATTCAACAAACTCTTGTACCATCTATAACAAAAGTACATATGGAAAGTGGGAGCCCAAAACATTCAGTATAAATGAGTGGGTTATCATCCTACCATCTTGCAAGGGTTCTTACAAGGTGAAATAAATGAAATCAAAGGATTATCAAGCATCACTAGAAGAACGGACGCATCATTGGTTTCAAAATCATAGCCCAAGGTTGTTTTCTCACATGCAACATATGTAATTGGTGAGGGATATGTACTTGCCTCCAAATAAATGCTTTTCTCAACAAACCCATTGTAAGCTTTGAGTTGAATAATGTATTTGAATATATTTTATTCATTAAAATAGGTACTAAATAGTGGATTATTAGATTTAGATATATTTCCATCAACAAATTTGAGTGGTAGCTTGTGGAGACCCTCGATGGTACATTATATGGAATTCGTGAAGAAGTTGTAGACATTATCTATGTTGATCAAATTGTAAGTCTTTATAGTGAAGGTAGAATTTTTGTATATTATGTGCAATATGTGGTTCCCTCAAGAGCTAGTGTATATAGACATATTGAGAATTTGCCACCACTTCCAAGCCTTGCATCTATGAATTGGAAGATTCTTGATGAAGCAATGGTGTAGAGCTTTAAACTCAAAATAGTGTAAGATATTAAAAAAGCCATGATTCCTAGTAGGATCTTGAGAAGAATATGGTTGTCATAGTCCAGGCCCTTACATGTCTTTGTAGCTTTCTTTTAAACATCAAATTTATAAATGATGATGAAGGTTTCTTGGCTAAGAAGAAAGTTTTTAGGGGAGGGTTTGGACAACATTCTAAGACTATTTTGAAAGTTTAGGGAGTGTGACCACAAGGGTGACTTTATAAGGTGCAATGCTTGCCCTCAACCTTTGGCTTTTTCTTACAATATCTCTCAATAATCTCTTGTTATGGGCCTTAATTATAAGAGATACAAATTTACGTGCTTGGGTTTCCTTTATATTCTAATGTTGATTGTATGCCATTGAAATTTAAGGTGCAAGTTATCATACAAGAAGCAAAGGAGATTAATTCTACTCCCAAATCAAGTCTAAATAATGTAAGGGACACCTTGGAGTTTCTAGACAATATAACTCCTAGGTATAAGTTCAAGATCAATGGTACTACAATTGGAAGAAAAGATGAATGCTCTTTCTCTTGTATGAGTTGTTTACCTCCTAGCATTGTGAGTTTTGAACTATGAATTTATATATAAATAATTTTGAATTTATTCTTGCTCATAGGAATTTCTACAAAGAAAATTGTTCATTATGCACTCATAAGCATTGCAAACACTTGACATAAACTTGTTCAAAGAGATGGAGAGAGAGATACAAGATGGAGCCACACTAGAGAGAGGGCAGTGTACACTCATTTCATCATTATTCCTTGATGTAGAGTAACAAAACTAACACACATAAGTGAAGCAAGATAGGTCACTAGGCGACCACACAACACCAACTATGGTTAAGTCAATCCAACTCACTTATTGAACCACACATGATGGATGACAACTAGGCTACAGTTGTCCTACGGTATTAGTGTATGAGCCTGATTTGTAATTCTCCCCCTGAAGCTCAAGTCAACCTGTTGCACTCCAAGAAGCTCTCTAAAGTGAATGAACTTATCTCTACCAAGTGATTTCATAAGATGTCAACTACTTGGTCTTCAATCTTCACGTGAATCAAACCTAATCTTCCCTATAAGAACCATCTCCCTAATAAAGTGACAATGTACTTCAATATGCTTTGATCTAGAATGATAAACTACATTGCTAGCAAAAAGCACACTACTCATGTTGTCACAAGGCAATGTGACTGATTTGTCCATCTATATGCCCAAGTCATTCATCAGTTTCAACAGCCAAACTGGTTCACATGCAACTACTAGTGCTACACCTCTATACTCAGCCTTTGTATAGAGAGAGTAGCTATAGGCTGCTTTTTGCTACTCCAATTGATCATACTACTTTCAAGTATAAAATCATATCCACTTGGTGACCATCTATCATATGAATAACTAGCCCAATTAACATCTGTATATCCTATTAGCTTAAGAGGCTTTCCAAACTCATAGAATAGCCCATGCTCAAATGTACCCTTAACACACCGTATAATCCTCTTGACTACATCCAAGTGAGGTTTGTGTGGCTTCTGTCCCGTTGAGTAATTGAGGTCAAGACATATCATGGTAAGATAGATAAGGCTACCCACCATCTACCTGTACATCATAACATTTTATATATAATGTTGTCAACATCAACTCTGAGCTTTATATTATGGTCTAATGAAGTTTCCATGTGCCTACAATCTAGCATTCCATATTTGATCAACATATCCTATGCATACTACTTCTATAGCCACCAAATCCCCTAAGATGTAGTCATTATCTCAATGCTAAGAAAATACTTTAGCTCTCCCAAGTCTTTCACTTTGAATTTTCTAACTTGTATTTGTCTTCTTAGTGTACAGACTATGATTTACATGTCCTATATGAAATACAAGTTTCAAATAAGAATTAATTTGAGCATTCCATACTTTGGTGCTTATTTCAAACCATAAAGTGCCTTTTTTAGCCTACATACATGATTAGGATAATTTGGATGTAGATAACCCTCTAATTGCTCCATGTACACTTCCTTGGCCAAATCCCCAATCAAGAAGGGTTTTTAAACATCCATTCACCAAAGTTTCCATCCTTTAGATGCTACCAAAGCAATAACAATTCTCATAGTTTCCATTTCAGCAACGGGTCGTCTGAAAGCCTCCTCATAATTAAGTCCATATTACTATGTATAACCTTTGGCAACTAGCCTTGCTTTGGGTCTCTTCAAACATCCATTTGATTTACATTTCACCTTGTAAAATCATTTGCATCCAATGGATGTCATACCTTCAAGTAATTTGTCAAAATCCCAAGTATCATTTTCAACCAGCATAGCATACTCCTCATCCGTAACTATGTACGTTTTCATCAACAACTACTTTGCTAAATTTTGTAGGCTCTTTATGATAATTACTTTTTTCATGTAAGAAAAATGTTTGCTAGCTGAATATCCACTATAGGTCAGCCTATCAACAAGATTTCTCCCTCGCTCTAATCTCCTCAATGGTGGTGTACTATGAGACTCCTCTCATGAGGTGGTGCATACCTATTTTGCGCAACTCTAAAATGTAGTCATTGATACTATACTAAGTTCATTGTCTAAATTGTCACTCCCATGTGACTCATAACCAAAGTAAGTAGCCTAGTAACATCTTCAAACATTTTCCCTTTTCCTTTATCCAATCTCCCGTACACACTGACATATCAATGTCACTGGACATAGAACCATGAGTGCACAAGCGACCTACCCATGGATTGACAATAGAAGAGGTGTCACCTATAGGCCCACTAATAGTGGTACTATTCAATGTACAAATTTTAGCATGAGTATCATCTGCTGGTCCATCAGAAATAACTACATTTTGATTGCCATACTAAGAAGCCAACTTATCAAGTACAACATTTTTACTAATCAATGACTCATGCATAGAGGGATTATAGCATTTGTATGCTTTCTTGTCCATCCAAACAATTGAAACTTGATTGCCTTTGGGTCTAGTTTTTTCCTTTTTCCATCTAGCATATACACATAGGCAATAGATCCAAAAACTTTTAAATGGTTGATATCAGATTTGTGCTTAAACAGCTTCTCATAAGGTGTAATGTCATGAATATCGGATCTAGAAGTCGTATTTAGAATATATTCTACAATCACAAATTTCTATTCAACCCAATAGTAGTCCGGTAAATTCTTCTCATTGAGCATAGATCTTGTAGCTTTCATAAGCACTCTATTTGTCCTCTTTACTACACCATTTTGTTGTGGTGTATAGCTACATGTAAGTTGCCATCTGATTCCATGCTTAGCAAAATACCTATCAAATTCATGAGAGACATATTCACCTCCTCCATCTAATCTCAAGCAAGAGATATAAGAGCCTCATTTTCAGCATGACTTTGAAAATCTTTAAAGACATCTAGCACTTCACCCTTGTGCTTCAAAATATATAGCCAAATGTATTTGCCATAGTCATCAATGAAGGAGGCATAGTACTTCACATCACTGAAAGATGCATTATGTGTTGGACCTCAAACATCAAAATGTACTAACTACAATGGTCTAGTGTTATTCCTAACATGTCTAACAAATGGAAATCTAGCTTTCTTTCCAAATTGGCAAGCTCTGAACATAGGTGTCCTAAGTTTATATACTTAAATCTCGAGAGACCAAGTACAATCTCTTTCTATTAATTTTTTTTCAATTGTTGTATATTGACATGCCCAATGCATTTATGCCATGTTTCAATATCCTAAGTTGCTTCACTATCATGGGCAAACATGGATGCCTTTAGTTCATGAATATTGACATATAAAGTAAACATCATGCAATTCCATTTACCCTTTGCAATCAATTTAAAACCATTCCCATATTCTTTTATGAAACATCAATTGTTGTTAAATCTAATGTGCAATTTTGTTCAACCATCTATTTGACAAACAATATATTTTTGGTAATAGATGGTATATGTAAAACATCATGTAGATTCTTTTTCTTCCCATCATGCATGACCAAAGGTACAATACATAGATGATCTTAAGAGCCAATGTATACTTTCATGTTATAGAATATGTGGCAAAACTTGTATTTTAGACTTTCAAAAGTGTGGCGATTTATTCTCTAAACCAAAGATATTCTATAATCAATTGGAGAATATTTTTTATGAAAATAATAACATAATTGGAGCCCCAAGAGGAACACCAAGGAAAAAGGGATTCTACTGCAAGAAAATCTATATTGCAACATCAACAAGCTTTTATTTCATTCTTTTGATGACCAAAACAAAGAAAACAACAAATCTTCACGCAGCATCATAGTAGATATCTCCCACGGATTTGATAGAATTAACCATAATCTTCAACATCTTCATAGAATCCATCAATAGAATAAGGAACATAAAAGAATACACCATTTTTGAATGGAAATCAATCACATAGTATTCATCTTCACTGTCTTCATAGTTTTCTCTCTTGATCTCTCATAAAAAGATACATTGTTTTGATAGAATTGGCTATCTCTGACTCTCTCTCTCTCTCTCTCTCTCTCTCTCTCAATAGTACATTATCTCCTCACTAAAAAAAACTCAATAATGACTCTCAATAATCCTTCTTAGGTCATGGATGCACCTCCCAAGAGGTATGTCTAATGCGAAGGGGCACCAGAGCCACTACAGTGTCTCTTCATAGCTCATTACTGTCTCTGTCTCTCCAGTCTTCTCTTCAGTCTTCAGCAGCTGCTTCTTCCATTTGTTTTAGCTCTTTTGGACTTAGATTCATCCTTTTCAAAATTTAGAAAACTTTCCCAAAGTCACACATGCATTCTACAGAACGCTTATAGAAGATCTACAGAACAAAGATAGAAGCTCTACTGAAGGTTTACAAAGGGTTACAGAAGGTCATCAGAGAACAAAAATCCTCATAACTCATACTAAAACCATTCCAAACTATCAAAAACTATTCAATAAGCTTTCAAAATATTTCAACCTTCATCAATCATCAATCCATGCTTCATACAGAATAAAATCAGAACAAAACAAAAGCTATATAGAAGGTATCATAACCAATCAGAACCTTAACAGAACCTATCAGAACATCACAAAGCTTCATATTTCCACTAAAAATCATCATGAACTTCCAAAACATAATCAATATCATCCAAAATACTCTCAAACACTTCCATTAACAACCATATATCACTCTAAATCTATCAAAAATCAATCATTCAAACCTCAAAAACAATAAAAATCAGTCAAAATTTTAGTCTTTTTCCACTCTCAACATATCCCCACACTTAGAAAGGAAGCATCCTCACCACCTAAGGAAAAGAAGAATATAAGTTCACTAAAGAGCTCAATTTAATCTTCTTTAGTATCTTCAATAATCACCCCACCACGACCCCAACTTATCACCTATATCTCTAGAAAAGAATACTACTAAAGGAAAACTTCGTTATTCATTCACACATCTGATAAACAATAAAAAGTCATGACAAATTTGTAAAGGATATAAGAGGTTCTTCAGCTTTCCGTCATAGGCTTGCCATCCATCATCACCATCAATAGTTGAAAAGAGATCTCTCGAACAAATTATTCAACTAGCACGAACTCATCACATACAAATTAATACAACACAAACACAAACACAACCATCTAAATGGCACCTCTAAAAAATGTCTCATTAAGAAGCAAAAAAAATACATTCAGGGGTATCAATGAAGATGATCCCTCTTGAAGGCTTGATGATTTCGAAAGCGATCCAGTGATAAAGACTCATCTACAAAAGATTTTGGAGGATTCTGAAAGAATTGAAGGTAGCACATCCGTTCTAGAAAAACAAGGTATCTGCTAAGTAGACAAAGGGCATGAAAATATAGGACATCCAACTGTTGGGAATCAATGTTCACATTGACATTCATACAAAGATTTGGAATGGCCTTTTGATCGTTATGGGAATGCTTATGCATATATGCTAAGTACCAAGCAAAATGGGCTATCAATCTCACTGAAGGATCTAGAGATTGTAAATATTGTTAAGAAAAATGGATGTAATTTTGGTATGCTTGACTAGGAGTTGTCCAGTCCCCTGGAATTAATGGCCAATTAAACTGTGGTCCTGTGAGAGAATTAGTTGAGCTCCACCCTCTTCTTCTCGGAATCTGTTGATCAAATCATTCGTACCCACTAACCAACTGAGGGGGTTGAGAAATAGAACTGGCAGGAGATGGAAGTGGAATAAGCAAAAGAGGATGAAGAGATGGGTAGGCAAAATCATAAAATGAGGAATAAGCTAAAGAATGAGTGGCTGAAAATTTAAGCGAATTAGTTAGGAAGTGTATCAATTGATAAGCAGGAAAAGTAGAAGGCATATGGATAGATGGAGAAGGACATGGTGGAGAAGGGAAAAAAGATTCGATCTTCAATGAAAGAACAATAGGTAAAGATTGGAATTTGAGGAAAACCATGAGGTTGGAAAATGAGAGGTAAGATAGCTGCTGAGTTGGATTGATAAAGGGAAAAATAAGCATCATAATGATGGGCCATTTGTTGATAGTACAATAAGCTAGGAACAGAGGGACCTAAAACAGATCGTCGATGGTAGGCATCAAAGAAGGATGAATCAAATGGATGGTTCTTGGAAAGATAAGCTAGGAGATCCACCCTCAGTTGGTTAGTGCTCTGCACATAAGTAGAAGCTGTATTATGGTGTTGGTTTAGGACTACAGAATCAATCATTGAATGCCATGAAGTGTCAGAGCAAGTAGCCACTTTAGAAGAATAGCACTGGAACATGTCATCTATCCTCAACTCCAAATGGTTGACATATAAGGCAGCTTGTAAGACCACATCCCCCACATACCAAGCTAGATCTACATCATCTGAAATTAACAGATCACCTCGTAGATACATATAAGACAACAACATGGTATCTGTGGTCACAAAATTTTCAAAGACCATACGGACAACTTCTGTCAGCAAATCAGAAGACTAAGCCCCACTCCAACTATCCTATAGAAGAGGGAGATCCATCGTTGAGAGCTTAATATAGAATGCCAACTTCTGCACAACTGATAGTGGACAAAAAAGGAATGGTCCGAAGGAACATACTCCTGAAAGTGCTCAAATGTAGACCATAGTAAATCCATCCTAGACTGCAATCTTTCCACTTTATCTTGAAACAACGGACATAATGTGGCCTATCTCTGGAGAACTGCCAAGTCCTGCTGAGATATAGAAGGAATCATAGGGACACTAGGGCTTGGAGGAATGGACCGTGACAACGCCAGTTGGTCCTACAACTGCTTAATCTGGGAAGCTTGGGATTCCAATGTATTGTGAGCAGTCTGCAAAGCTAACAGTTTTGTATCTAAAAGAGTCTTAGATACAAAACTGTTAGCTTTGCAGACTGCTCACAACTAAGACTCTTTTAGATACAAAACTGTTAGCTTTGCAGACTGCTCACAACTAAGACTCTTTTAGATACAAAACTGTTAGCTTTGCAGACTGCTCACAATACATTGGAATCCCAAGTTTCCCAGATTAAGCAACTCTTTTAGATACAAAATTGTTAGCTTTGCAGACTTGTCCTGCAAACAACTGCTTAATCTGGGAAGCTTGGGATTCCAATGTATTGTGAGCAGTCTACAAAGCTAACAGTTTTGTATCTAAAAGAGTCTTAAACTCTTAAGCTTCTTTAGACATTTTCTCTTTCTCTTGCGAAACTCTAGCGACCTTTGACTTAGCCTCTGTTAACTGAATTTTCAAAGAAGATATTTCTTCTCTCTGGGTCTTAATCATTTGTGTTTGCTACTCCATCTGCTTAAACAGATCAGTAAGAATGTCTTTAGCAGAGGCTAACTCTGTGGTTGCCTTATGCATCTGGTCTTTGGATTGCATCAATTCTTCATAGAAAAAAGCATATAACTGTTGAACACAAGCTATCATTGAGAGTTCAATAGAACTCTGGATGTCGTTACAAAAGGAAAGGAATGGCATCCCCTGATACTAAACTGTTCAGCGAAGGAACTGATATTTCCAAAGAACCCTCTCGATGTGCCCTGAATAAGTTGTTGCATGTGAGATAGGCAGGAAGGTCACTTCCAGAGGTAGCAGGAACTGTTACTGAAGGAATGATTGGGGGAATTTTCTCTACCACACACTTCAAGCGCTTCCGCTGAATAACCAAGGGAGGAGGGGAATCAAAACCCTCTATGTTAATGGATTCTGAATCCTCTAAAGGTGGAGAGGGAGGGACTTGATTAGATGGAGAAGGAGGTAGCACACCCTTCTTAAGGCCCGAATATGTCAAGAAAGCATATAAATATGAACCATAGGTTACATTGGTAACATTCCCTCTCATCACTTTGACAAAATGTTGGTCCATCTTCCTAAGAAGGTAAGTACTCCAATCAATGGCAACCTGTAATGGGAGCTCACGCTCAACCGCCAAGACCCACAGACCGCTTATTGCTTCAAGTGTTTCAAGCCAAATGCTAATGGCTACCTCTCACATAGCCTATGCACTCTCATGCCTACCGGGTGTAGTGAGCTTACCTTCATGCCGATCGAGTTGCCTCCTCTCCCGCACACTCCGGTAGCTCCATGATCCAAGTGCAAGCTTCAAGCAAGCTCGATCCTCCCGCTCCAAGCTCCAAGCTCCATCGCCGCGAGCAAGATAAGATAAGAGAAGAGAAGAGAAGAGAAGAGAAGAAGAGATGAGAAGATGGAGAGCTTCTCCACCCCACGGTCCCTCACCCTCACACACACACCCTCACACTCTCACACTCCCTCTCTCAAGCACAAGCTCAAGCAAGCAAGAACATGAAGAAGAAGAAGAAGAGGAGAGCTACTCTTGGCCACACACAAGAACGAGCTTCTCATTCCACTTTTTGAACTTTATATATACAAACCCTAAATCCCTTTTGGGCGGTCATCCCCTTTTCCCCTTTTTTACATGACCCCGGCCGTAGCCTAGGCCCTTTTTTCCATTGTCCTTCTATCTTCCTAGCTTCCTTTCCACCACCCGTCTACATTTACAAATTGCACGGGTGAGAGCCCAGCACTCTTTAAATTAAACCATGATGCACTTGCGCTCTTTTACAAAAGTATTGATTCGCACTTTTTCTTGTGCGCCCTTTTCCTTTATTTAAGACTTTTCTGCATTTCTTGTGCTTCCATATTTCTCTTGGCACGTCTTCGTCTTCCGTTTTACTTTTGCCTTGGCCTTTGTCTTCTACTTTAGCTTTTTCAAAATTTTTACCTTGTTCGTCTAACGGTTAACATTAACCCCCTCCTAGAAGAGTGCCAGTCCCATGGCACTCTCACCGTCGTAGGTAGCAAGCTTTAGCATGCACCGAAGACGTGGGTGGCAGGGACATTGGTGGGCTGTCGTGGAGGAGTGTTGGCAGTGGTGTGGAGAAAGGTCGTTGGGGGCACGTTGGTAGCCTAGGTGGCTGGTGGTAGGGTTGTTGGAGTTGGTGGTAGGGTTGTTCTTTGTTGGGGATTTGGCACATGACGATTCTTGGTGGGCCTATAGGACGATAAAGGATAAGAATTTAGAGTTGGGTGTCGACGAAGAGCGAATGACACTGTTGTTGGAGTCTTCAATACCTGCATTTGAAAAACCTCTCATGTGGTCTCTCCCTAAGGGGTAGTGCTAGTCTTCTTATCGTGCACAAGATATATTTTGATTAGTTGGGGAGACAGGTCGAACTCTAAGCCAGCCTGGAGTATTGTCCTGCACTTGAGGACCCAAACCGTGTATAAGTTGTAGTGTGAATATTAAGTGAGTACACGTGCGTATTTAGGTATTACTTAGTTAGAAGACTGTCGGCATGGTTCCTTGTATAGCAATGAGTCAGTGAAGTAAGGGGCTAAGTTGATGGAAAAATTTGTCGATGAAGACTGGGAGTACACTTGCAGATTGCTTGAGACATCATTATGGTCTTGTCACGGCAATGTAGTATAATTGAGCTCCTTGATGTCTTAGCTTTTGGTAGCTAGTGGCTACTTGTAGTGCTTGAAAAGTATGGTGTACTTTTCCATTATCTTTCATGCCTTGCTTACACTGTTGATTGTAATGGCATTGAGATGGAGTGCAAAAGAATTGTGCAAGTGGTTCAGGGTGACAGGTCTAACCATATGCGAGGCGAGCTCCCTAGGTATGTCATGCCCTTGATGTGCCCTAAACAATTGTGGGGGATGTACAAAGGGCTAGGGGATTAGGGACAGAGCCAGCCGACCAAGGTCACTGGACGTACCTAATTTGAGGACCCCTAGGTGAGGTGTTGTGATCGTGTGTGCTTTTTTTTTCTTTTTTTTAAAATTTCTTTCTTTCTTTTTTTGGTGGAAAAAAATTAATACAATCAATGCCATACATTGAGATTGTTAGCCTTTCATTTGGATTTGAGAGATGTTGGGATCCAAAGGCTATGAAGAATGGATATTATAGAGATGATTGTGTCACCAGCCTTGATGCTAG